>NC_037668.1:109689167-109816788 GCF_003255815.1 Theropithecus gelada
TTTTTTGTATTTTTTAATAGAGACGGGGTTTCACCGTGTTAGCCAGGATGGTCTCGATCTTGTGACCTCGTGATCCGCCCGTCTCGGCCTCCCAAAGTGCTGGGATTACAGGCTTGAGCCACCGCGCCCGGCCTTTTTTTTTTCTTTTTGAGACGGAGTCTTGCTCTGTCGCCCAGGCTGGAGTGCAGTGGCCGGATCTCAGCTCACTGCAAGCTCCGCCTCCCGGGTCCACGCCATTCTCCTGCCTCAGCCTCCCCAGTAGCTGGGACTACAGGCGCCCGCCACCTCGCCCGGCTAGTTTTTTGTATTTTTTAGTAGAGACGGGGTTTCACCGTGTCAGCTAGGATGGTCTCGATCTCCTGACCTCGTGATCCGCCCGTCTCGGACTCCCAAAGTGCTGGGATTACAGGCTTGAGTCACCACGCCCGGACTTTCTTTTCAGTTTTGTAGACAGAAGATGGTATCTCATTTCAGCTTTTGTTTTAACTTATTTACTTTGTCCAGAAGTACAAATTGTGTCCAATCATGCTTACTTAGGCAAAAACAAGTTCTACAGGGTAAGAAACTTGTAGCCTGATTTTGGCTGAATATCTCAAAATCTTAAAATTTTGACTAAGCAAAATCCAGCAGGATTATGTGTTTGGGAATCATATTTCAGTCCACTAAGAAATCATATGACTAGAGAAGTCACTAAGCCTACTTTATCTCATAACATATTAACATATAAAAAGCCTTTAAATGCAGGTATTTGTGTTTTAATAAATCACCAGAGAAACCTAGAGAACTGTGATGACTCTACCTAATATTTAGCTCTCCCTATTCTCTGAAGAACTTTTTTTCTTCATGTCCTAAATGTAACTCGTAGTCTAACACATAAGCACAATCGAAGTTTATTATAAAAACTACAGAGAAAATTCAAATAAACCAACATTGGGAGCTCCAATCAAATCTCATGTGGAACTATAACTAGGACCTAGAACACGAACATCTCATGGGGGCTGTCTCCTCTCACCGAGCATCTGCTTTTCTTCTCTTGCTCTTGCCCCTACTCAATCTCTCTCTGTCTCTCTTTTTCTCCTCTCTCTCTGTTGCAGTGCCTGCCCATGTCCAAACATGGCTCTGCACTGGCTTTAGATCCCTTTCCTATTCAAGCACTTAACTAACTGTGCTCCAGTTCCAAATAAGAGAATTAGATTCACTTCTCTTGGGGAGGTAACTGTCCTCCTTCTCCAGCCCAATCTGCTATGACCCTAGGGAAGGATCCCCTACTTCAAATATGGGAGCAAGGATGCCCTACTGATATGGGACTAGTTAAAGAAGAGGGGTGAGATCTGATAAACATCCTAAAAGGCATATGTCACAATGTGCCTGCACTTGTTAGATGCTAGGATACAACTATAGGTAGAAAGTGGCTCCTATTACATAATAATTCATTAATCTAACTTGAGTATACAATTTAAATAATCTTCCAGCCATCATTTAAAAATCATTTATGATAATCAGCAGTTTCTACAAATCTAGTTTTAATTCCATTGCTAAGCTTCACTGTATTTATTTTTTAACTTAAGTGTTTTACCATTTGTCCATGTCAGAGATCTTTGATTCCACAAAAACAATTTTTTAAGTTTATTTTTTGTTCTACTAAGTATAGGTTCTTATTTCTAGTTATTTTTAACTGAGCTGCTATATCTTGCAATTTTAGTACTTTCTTGCAGTACTGTTTTTCTCAAAATTACCTGACTTTGCAAAAATTACATAAATGAACAGAACTACCTCTTGCAATGCCACATTTCAAGCATTTTTGAGATAATCCATTACCAACTGTGCTCTCTATACTAAGCAAAATGATTCATCTAAACTAGTGATTTGATGATGTACACATTTTTTCCATCTTTTTCATTTTCTTTGCATTTCATAATTTTATATTTTCCCCCCTTCAATTCTGTTGCAATTCAAGTCTATTATGGAAAGAATTAAATCATTTTCTCTTTCTCATTTAACTAATTTCTGACAGTTAATCTTTCCAGTTCTAACCAGGGTGATTTTGAGGAAAGAGAAAATAAATTACGTTTAAGTTACACCTACGAACAATAAACTATTTAAATCAAGCCATCTCCATCATTAGTATCTATCATTCTGGCCATATACTCCGGGTCTTGCAATATATGATATATGGCTAAATTTACAGGATTGGTCAAGTTGCAGTTTCATTACTTCTCCTATTCAGATGTATCCTCAAATTGTGGCAATATGCATGACATGACAGCCTTCCTTAATGACTGATGGAGATAGTTTCATCATGGTTCAGACCACCGTGATGAGCATCAATCACTAAGACAGCCAAAGATGTCAAAGCTGCTAAGATGCTCTTTAATCCAGCGATCCTAGGAAGTCACAACTGTCAGCACAGATCTAAGCAATTGTCTAGCTCGGTGGTCCCTAACTTCTTCCAGTTAGAAAACCTGTATTAGACCAGAAAACACCCTTGAAGAATTCCACTTTTATTAAATGCATATACATTGGCCATCACCAGGTATATTGTAACAAATACCATTTTCAATGTTTTACATATTGCCTTGACCCCTTTTACCCATTTTCTCTGAGAACTGCTCCCATTCCTTTAGAGGTGGCCACTTGTCCTATATTTGAGGTTAGAAATCTTTGTAAATAAATTTTAAATTTACTAATTATAGTAACACTTATTCAAAGAAATAAGTGTAAAACATGCTATTTATTCAGTCAACAGATAGTGCTTAGTGCAGGGCCGGGCATAGTGGCTTATGCCTGTAAACTCCAGGGAGGCCGAAGCGAGTGGATCACTTGAGGTGAGGAGTTCACAACCAGCCTAGCCAACATGGTGAAACCCCATCTCCACTAAATTACAAAACTTAGCCGGGTGTGGTGGTGCATGCCTGTAATCCCAGCTACTTGGGAGGCTGAGGCACGAGAATCGCTTGAATCTGGGAGGCAGAAGCTGCATGAACCGAGATTGTGCACTGCACTCCAGCCTGGGCAGCAGAGTGATACTGCGCCTCAAAAAGCAAAAAAAAATAGTCCTCAGTGCTTCAAACAAATTGAGAACCACTGATCCAGAAAATATACTTGTTATAAAATTCACTCTTACCTTAATAATTCAGATAATTGAGGAAGAAGTTTTTTGTTGTTTTATTCTTTACTTAACATTATTGATCAACCTGATTATCTACTTTAGCTAATATACACAGACAAAACCTGTAATTTTATAGGAGGCCATGTCTAAGGTATCACAATTACCCTCCCATGATTCAGGTATGGTAAAATTATGAATATATTTCTCTGAGGTGCAGTAAAATAGTTTATTTATTACTTCCTTAACATCTCACTCATAGGTGGTTACATTTTGAAAGATTATTAACTAGGCTGTGTAGGCAAGCACAATAATTTGACATCAGGAAGCTATTATCTGAGCTAGCCTCCCTCCTGCTAGGGTCCAAGGATATTATTTACAGAAATGAACCAGTGTACTATGTTTAACACATTCTTTGAACATTTGTGCCTATACTATGTTAGGTTTTCCTGTTTAAGTGTTTCTAAGTATGAGTTCATTAAAAATTTTTTCCCACCTACTTTTTTTCCCTTAATTCCATTAGGCTTTTTAAATTCCTACACTGGCTTTCTAATATATCAATTTTGTACTTATCTATACCAAATGAGAATTCTCACCTTCTTCAAAATCTGATTCAAAACTTACTTCCTTCAAGAACTTTTCAGAATAAATGCCATGACTTTGCACTTCCTCTAGAGACTCCCTAAGATTTCAAATGTTCTATCATCTTTTTTTGTTACAGCATATATATCATGCTTATTATATATTCAGTTTGAACTGCTTTATGCTTTGCATTTTTTTTTTTTTTTTGGTAATTGCAGTTACTTCCGTATTTCACAGATGTATGTATGTGCTTGCTGCTCTCTACATCTTGATAATGCTTTGCTTCAGCCTGATGCAACATGGCCTGTGCGTTTTTTGTTTTTTCTTTTTTTTTAATTTTGTTAGACAGTGTTCAGTACCATTTATAACTGTTGACTAAGCAACTAACAAATTTTTCCCAAAGAAGAGTGGCAATGCACTTTGCGGTTTGTTAATTCATTAATTTACCCTTTAAAGATTATGGATTGATCAACTCCTGTGCTCCTGGCACTGTGCTAAGCACTTGAGATACATCAGAAAAAGAGAGAGACTCAGCTATAGAGTTGATAATATGAACCAAGACAATCTGTTCAAGGCACTTGAACCATTACACTATCCAAACATTGTTCCAGTGTTCACCCTATCCACAGAGACTAGAGTATCACTAGTCCCTGTCCCTTTTTCTTTTCTCTGTAACCTACTTATTGCTATTAACACAGTCAAGGGACAGGTAGATAACTGTGAGAAATCTATATATTTTCAAAGGGAAGTGAGTAGTGAATCACATATTCATTATCTTGACCTTGGAGCAGGTCAGAGTAGATACAGAAGAAAGGAATGTTACCTGCTGCCAACTATTGTTAAGAGAGTACAATGTGAGATCCACCCCTAGCGCACTAGTTGATGTATTGCTGTAAAATCTCTAGGTATTCCAGCTGTAGGAAATACATCAGCTAGATATCTCAACAATAAATATATTTGAAATTATACTTGTCAGAGAAAAGCTTGAGAGAACTACATGTTTTTTAAACTCTATTGTTCTTCCTTTATGTCTTAGAGTTTACCAATATCATTATTAATATTTACTGTTAATTGCCTATGTATATTATTTAATGCCAGCACAGCCTTACAGAGGTGCTGTTTTAAATGACAAATATAATGATTAGTGAAATGATGATTAAACATACACTATAAGCCTAGCACCTTCATAAAAATCTCAGAGCTCTTTACAAAAGCAATAAAACAACAAACTGAAATAACAGCTGTGCAAATCGTAAACTAGTTTAAAAAGATGACACTTAGGAGTTTAAGGGTTTTTTGAAGCCCATAAATAAAAAGATGCAAAGTTTCATGCTCATGAAAACCAGCTTTTAGAAGTTGCCAATGGAGGATAGTAGACTAGGTGACCTAACATTTATCTTCAAATCACAATGGCTATGTTGAAATGGATGGAATACCATATATATGTCTTAAGACTGTTATTTGATTTTCTTAGGCAGAATTGTTAATTGACCAATTTTTTTACATTTAACTTACAAAAAAAATAGATCATAAGAAAACAAGCTTATGATAAGGATTTTTATTTTGAAGAAATTTCAAGTACTCTTAATCTAAATCCTCTATACCTTCTATATTTTACGATAACCATAATATTCACTGTGATGATCTGAGATACTGTAGAATTGCATTTATCAAGCTACTTGACTATATTCACTGTAATTCACTTACTTCAGCAAGAAAATCAAACAAAAGTTTGCTATAAAAGGTGATATTGGCTGGTGCATGAGGTAGTATCTGAGCTCCCTTGACACTGTAAGGTCACTGCAACCAAAGGTTCATTACCACATTGTGAGGAGTCAGCTTCAATGTATAAGCTGCTATCCAGAGAAAACTAAAGAAACTAAAGAAAGCAGACCAATCATTAATTGTATGTGTTGTATTAGTTTGCTAGGGCTACCATAACAAAATACTACAGACTGGGTGGCTTAAGCAACAGAAATCTCTCACAGTTCTGGAGGCTAGAAGTCTGAGATCAACGTGCTGGCAAGGTTGGTTTCTTCTGAGCCCTTTCTTCTTGGCTTGCAGATGGGTGCCTTTTCACTGTTCTCACCTGGTCTTTCCTCCGTGTGCATGTACCTCAGGTGTCTCTCAGTGTGTCTGAATTCCTCTGTTTATGAGGGTACCAGTCAGGTTAGATTAGGGCCCACCCTCAGGGCCTCATTTTAACTAATTACCGCTTTAAAGGCACTGTTTCCAAATATAGTCACATTCTGAGGGACTGGAAGTTAAGGTATTAACATATGAATGTGGGGGACGGGGCACAATTTAGCCTATAACATATGTTGTAGTGAGTTGAACAGCGTCCTTCTACCCCCTGCTAATAGCTCTGTCCACTTGGAACCTCAGAATGTGACCTTATTTGGAATAAGGGAGCTAAATGATTTGAACACATGGATACAAAGAGGGTAACTGCAGACACTGGGGCTGCCTTGAGGTAGAGGGTGGGAGGAGGGGGAGGATCAGGAAAAATAACTAATAGATACTAGGCTTAATACTTGGGTGATGAAATAATTTATACAACAAACCTCCATGACACAAGCTTGCCTATATAACAAAGCTGTACATGTATCCCTGAACTTAAAATAAATGTTAAAAAAGGCCGAGCTTGGTGGTTCACGCCTGTAATCCCAGCACTTTGGGAGGCCAAGGTGGATGAATGACTTGAGATCGGGAGTTCGAGACCAGCCTAACCAACAGGGAGAAACCCTGTTTCTACTAAAAATACAAAATTAGCCAGGCATGGTGGTGCGTGCCTGTAATCCCAGCTACTCGGAAGGCCGAGGCAGGAGAACCACTTGAACCCGGGAGGTGGAGGGAGGCTGCAATGAGCCGAGATCACACCATTGCACTCCAGCCTGGGAAAAGAGCAAAACTCCACCTCAAAAAAAAAAAAAAAAGTTAAGAAACATTTCTTTAAATAAAATTTTTAATTTTATAATGAAAGGAAAGAAAGAAAGAAAACATGGAGGGGAAGGTGATATGAAGATGGAGGCAGAGATTGGAGTGATGTGTCTATAAGTCAAGGAAAACCAAGGATTGCTAACAGCTGTACAAACTTAGGAGAGAGACATGGAACAGATTTTCCATCAAAGCCTCCTGAAGAAACAAAACTTACAACTTGATTTCGGATTTCTTGCCTTCATAACTGTGACAGAATAAATTTCTGTTGTTTTAAGCCACCCAGTTTGTAGTCACTTGTTAAAGTAGCCACAGGAAACGAATACAGTTATTGGTACTGGAAAATAATAAACACATCTACCACATACCAATGACTTCCATGTACAAGGCATTATTTAGGTATATATCGTCTCTCTAATCAATGAAGAAACTGAGGCTTAAAGAGGTGTAAGGTAGCCAGGCATGGTGGCTCACGCCTGTAATCCCAGCACTTTGGGAGGCTGAGGAAGGTAGATCACTTGAGGTGAGGAGTTCAAGAGCAGCCTAGCCAACATGGTGAAACCCCATCTTTACTAAAAACACAAAAATCAGCCTGGCATGCTGGTGGGTGCCTGTAATCCCAGCTACCTGGGAGGCTGAGGCAGGAGAATTGCTTGAACCTGGGAGGCAAAGGTTTCAGTGAGCCGAGATCATGTGATGTACTCCAGCCTGGGTGACAGAGTGAGACTCCATCTCAAAAAAAAAAAAAAAAAAAAAAAAAAAGGTGTAAGAAGGAAACTTCTCTGGTAGCCACAAATAATAAATGTCAAGCTAACAGTCAAACTGACAATCAATTTGACTCTATGTTGTGGTCATTCTATGATGCTGTACTGAACTGGCAGACAAGAGTATCTTGAGGCTATAATGAATTAAAGATTTTGTGCTTAAATGGTTCATTTCATTGAACTTAGACAGTGACTCTCGGAGGCGGTTATAGAAAAGCACAAGAAGCAAGTAGAAGAGGTATCTCCCTTGATATTGTAGGGAATACCTGCACCAGCATCATCCCGTATCTTTCTCTTCTAACCATCCTACACCTAATGGGGTTTCTCTTATTTATTTCCTTCCTAAAGGCTCTGCTGAACCCACTATCACCTGTAGTTTAACGTTAAACAGGAATGTACTCTTCCTTGACATGGACCTAAGAGGCCAATTTCAGTTTTTAACCTTGATTTTCCCTTAGATCCAGATCTCTATGCCTTGTAACCAAAATATGATTCCTAGTTTGCTTCTTTATTGTTTTTGACTCTGGAAATCCTGAGCAGAGCCTGTGTTCATTGTGGGTAAGTAGATGAGGAATGAGGACTGAGATGCCACCTGGAATTTTACATGAGCATTCTTATCCCATCTATTTATAAGGTTTGCCTTTTCTCTATTTATAGCCTTAGAGAGACTCCCTCAATCTTTTTTTTTGAGACGGAGTCTCTCTCTGTTGCCTAGGCTGGAGTGCAGTGCCACAATCTCAGTTCACTGCAACCTCTGCCTCCCGGGTTCATGCCATTCTCCTGTCTTGGCCGCTGGAGTAGCTGGGACTACAGGCGCCCGCCACCATGCCCAGCTACTTTTTTGTATTTTTAGCAGAGACAGGGTTTCACCGTGTTAGCCAGGATGGTCTCAATCTCCTGACCTCGTGATCTACCTGCCTCGGCCTCCCAAAGTACTGGGATTATAGGCATGAGCCACCATGTCTGGCCAACTCCCTCAATCTTAACCTCTTACCAGGCTCCAACTAGTAATCTTTGTCATTGTATTAGTCCATTCTCACATGCTATAAAGAACTACCCGAGACTGGGTTATTTATGAAGCAAAGAGGTTTAATTGACTCACAGTTCTGCAGGAAGTATGGCTAGGAGGCCTCAGGAAACTTACAATCATGTCAGAAGGGTGAAGGGGAACCAGGCGTGTCTTCACATGGTGGCAGGAGTAAGAGACAGAGAGTTAAGGGGGATGTGCCACACACTTTTAAACAACCAGATCTCATGAGAACTCACTCACCCTCACAAGAATAGCAAGGAGGAAATCTGCCCCTATGATCCAGTCACCTCCCACCAGGTCCCTCCCCCAACACTGGGGATTACAATTCAACATGAGACTTGGGTGGGGACAGAGTGCCAAACCGTATCAGTCATGTTCATGGAGCTCAGTTTTCCTAACTTACAAGTCTGAACCATAAAAGAGAGAATATTCTTATGGCTTAGATTATTTTTGTATATATATTTTAAGGTCAGGGTATGTATTTATTTTCTATCACCTCAAGAGCCTACAGAATTGTCAGTATCATCTGAGTGTGCAAATAAAAGTTGATTAAATAACCAACAGAATGGTAGCTGTGGAACTTCTGGAGTCATCCTGGCAAGTAGAACCTTTCAGGTCTAGCCTTTAAAATTAAAACAATGCATGTCTCTTTTTAATTTATAGTTGCAAAAAACAAAAGGTGTCCAAATTCTACAAGACAGACAAGATACATTTACCTCATAAAATACTTTTGCTGAATTATCCAACTATCCTTTGATTCTCTGGATATAACTAGACTTGTGAACAGACTGAAACCTAAATTAGAATTCAAAATTTGATACAGTGTGGTAAGACAGACCACAGTGGCCTCACACCTAAATTTAAATAAATAATGAAGTTATAAAATAAACACACTCTATGTATCCTGCATTGCAAAAAATGTATCAATATTGTCCACTTATGTCTTCATGGTACCATACAATTTGGCAGGATCTGGATTGAGTCCTGTGCTAAGTGATAAGCAATGTACCAACCAATGTCTCCCTTTCCTGGGGTCCTAATTCTCATGATCGGAAGAAAGGCAGATTCTCTGAGCGAGCCTTCATCCTTTTATAAGGGCGTCTAGTGTTACACTCAGCAACTATTGAAGAAGCTCTCCAGTCTCAATCTGATTGCTCCGGAGCAGGGACAACTCAACAACAAGGAAGGTCACTGAAGCAGCAGACGGAAAAATGAAACGTTTCCACAAATTTCTAGAGGTAGCCCAACCAGTTTAGGAACCTAAAACTAAGACTGGGACATAGTGACAGTAAACATTACTGTCATGATATCATAGTGTTTATTGTCAGGACCTTACAGAAAAAGCAGACAGCCTGGGCACAAAGGGGCTGACATGGCAGTTCAGGTGAGGTGAAGAAGAGACCCCTCTAGTGGGGTATCCTTTTTCTGTTACGCATTGGCCAGTTTGGCCTCTCCCCATTCCACACAGTGAGCCTGAAATGTGGTGTGATCTTCCTACCCCCGTTTTCCAGATGCAGTCTGGCATTCTAACACCTGTGTTGCTGACCTAATTTTCTTTATGCTTTCTTGACCTCACCTCAGCCTCTGAACTGTGCTCTTTACCTGAGGCCCTTGGCCTGGTGACCTAAGTGATCATTTCTCTGGATTCTATTCACAACAATTAACCTGCTTATAAAGTTCCAGCCAGCAGGACTTGGGCTACTTCTGTTGTCATTCATCCCACTGGGTGCTTCTCTATGCCTGCTACCCCAGAGACAAGTGGCCTAGTGCCCTCCTGATAATGCCGGGTGCTTTTGCTTTTAGAAAGAGCTTCACAAAAAGCTTTTGTGCTGGTAACTGTAGACAAGGCAATCTATTCAGTAAGAACCAAACAGTAAAGCAAGCCTGGCAGGCAGAAAACAAAACAAAACAAAACAAAACAAAACCAAACCACAACTTTAGACAACAAGAGTTGAATTAATTAAGTCAGTTATCCTAGGACAACTTTAGTTGCTAAGAATGCAGTCTCTGGAGTCAAATTGCAGGGTTCTGCCCCTGGCTCCATCACTTGCTCTGTGACCTTATGCAAATTATTTAACTGATTGATGCCTCAGTTTCCACATCTGTGAAAAGAGAATAGATGTGTTGGAAAGCTAAAAATGAGAGTATACATGTATACATCTACAACAGTACCGGCATATAGTAATTGCTCAATAAATTATTCATGGTTTGACAGAATCCATGGGCCCATTTCCTCTACCTTAGACACAACACCATCAGCTTACTTAAGAAAATGCCCTGGTCTGGAGTAGGGAGAGAGAGCCAAGGTGAGCTCTTATTAACTGTTTATGTTAGGACATTATGTGAACTATTCTGTTTCCTACCCCAGCCTTATCTTATGGTAGGAAAAGAAAACTAGCCTAACCTGGTAACAATGACTTAAATATTAAATAATAACTAAAGCAGGTAAATTGAGCAAGAGATACCTGCCTCAGCAGAGGCCTTACAAAAATCAAAGTCAGACTCGGTCTACCCAGCATGCCAAGCAAATCTCCACAATGCTGCAGTGTTTCTAAACAGGGGCATTCTTGGCTTTATTGATATGACAACGCCCTTTCTTTATCCAGGCTGTTGCAGGCATTAGGGGTGCCTTAGCACGTCTAGGTCCTTCCCACTAAATGCCAATAGCATTCCTCAGTTATTCTGATAATACCAGACGCCTGATATAAATACATAAATACACAAATGTACATGCATTTCAGAAGTCCTTTTAGAGAAGTGATACCAACCCAGATTGGGAACTGCCACTGTGACAATATAATCACATGGATTGTTCAGGAAAT
Organism: Theropithecus gelada; assembly: GCF_003255815.1. Classification (NCBI taxonomy): domain Eukaryota; kingdom Metazoa; phylum Chordata; class Mammalia; order Primates; family Cercopithecidae; genus Theropithecus; species Theropithecus gelada. Next base: position 109,700,409 of record NC_037668.1, read on the forward strand.
AGGCTTTCTGGAAGGAAATATGTACTATGATGTCAAAGGAAGATGAGGGTTGGCTAAACTCACTTATTAGCCCACATCTGGGAAAGTAATAGCTAACACATTAACACTGGGGTGAAGTCACTTTTAAGAAAAGATGGTAGATTGTGCATGCATTTTTGTTCCAAATTATTTTACAAAATGCTGATTATTCTGTTTTTATTCATTAAACAAGGGTTTATTAAATGCCTACTGAGTACCTACCATTACTATATGCATGTCCACTTTAAAAGGTTTATTTGAACCAGGACAGAGCACAATAAGTTTCTGGCATCCTTGAATATAATTTCTAGTTTATTTAGTAGCCATGTCTGAAATGACAACTTAAATTTGAGTTCCAAGTAGTGACCGTTACCAAATATAGCTTAAAACCATTTTTTTACTTTTTGTTATTTTTGTGAAGCTAAGTTTAACTTGGCAACATTTTCGTGAAAGCTTCAATGCTTTTTGGCCTGAACAATTGCACTAAATAATCCTAACAAGGTTGAAGCAAGCACGTGGTTATTCAGACACAGAAATAAAATCCAGACGTACACAGGGACATGCCTCAAAGGTTTTGAGCTCCCATAGTGCTTACTGTTTGTGCTATATAGACTTGCCACTCAGAGCTCCAGCCAACATTTAGTATATGGAAGTTAAACCATTTGGTGGGCTTTCTCCTCTACATTATCTCCACAAATGGAATATCTAAAGCCTTGGCTGCTGTGAATGGAAATAGGAAGCTTTTGAGAGAAGAAATGTATGCAATATAGCAAAAGAGGTGAAAGAGGTTCAGACCTCAAAGAAAGTAATAGAGAAGGAGGGTCAGAAACTGCAAGTTGAGTGTGAAAAAGCAGAGTGATGGATTATAGAGCAGAATGGGGAAAGACATGGTTAAAGGATTCTATTACCACAGGAGGTAAGGAAATTACTTTTTCTTATAGAGAAAAGAAATATTATAAACCAGAGTGTTATGTTTTCAGTATACTGAATGGTCTCATGTCCTTTTTGTGTATTATAGGCCAGAGGCAAATCACAGGTGAAGATGAGACAAGGGAATTCTGAAAAAAAAAAAAAAAAAAAAAAAAAAACCAGACAGGTTATAGAATAAGAGTAAAGAAAATGGGAGTAAAATGAAGTTGAAGAGTGAGGCCAAAATAGAAAAACAAAACATGGTAAAGGAAGGTATAAGAAAAAGAAAAGAACTTAAAAAATAATTTTATGCTTTCCTAAGAATTTAGAGTCATCTTATTTTTAGAAAATAAACCTACTGGGCAGTACATTTTACATTTTTAGTGCTACCCACTGAGATACTAAAACATAGTTCGGGCAGATCTAGTCTTTACATTTCACCATTCACATTTTGAGATCAACTTTAACATAGTAATGATCATACTAGAACATCATACTTGGATATATTTAATTAAATTTCATAGAGTATTACCTTTACTTCTCATAAGGCTTGGGATCTCTTGCACTTAAAATTTAAAGGTACATGTGAATTTTACACAAACCTATCTACTTTTCCTCTAAAAGATAATGCAGTAATAGCCCCTGACAGAATTTCCTTTGGAAGATATATTTTTCTTAGTAAGAGAAATCAACCAAAGACAACTTTTAAATATTTCTAACCAAGAGGACTGCAATATTCAATCAAGTTAATGTTATCAGTGTGGTGATTATTTGAGTATCTTTGATGTCAGAGCCATGCCTCAGAATTTCAAAATTCACTTGACTTTGAAATCAAAGCATACATGCTTTTTTCCTACTGTAATATAAAATATATATTAAAATTTTATCAAAAAATTGAACACACAAAAGGAAACTGCAAACTTTGCCAAGGATTTTGATAAAAATTTAATTTGTTTTCAAATATCTTATTATCTATGAAATATATAAAACATAAGCTAACTGTGAATGTGGGGTATATTTTACTATTTGTATGACAAAAGACTTAAGTTTTCCTGCCCTAGGTTTACATTAGCATGTGCATTTTAAAAAGGCAGTAGTATGTATTACAATGGGGAAAATATTGGTCCAGGATTTGCACATCCTGTTTAGCTTCAATCCTGGCTTTGCCTACTAGCTATATGATTTCTTTAAATTTTTTTCTCTTTTCAACTAGGAATATAGTATGTTTCCTACCTAGCTGGTTGGGCATAAAAAGATGTTTTAAACCAAATCTATAAAAACATATGAAACATAATCTGTTCAACTGTAGTTTCCTTAGGAATCATAAACAACTTCACTCATTAAAGGTTTGTTATCTAATACATGGTTATCCCTCTTTTCTTCATATTGCTAAACTTTTGTACTGTTCTTCCATTAGTGGAAAAAACAGAAAAGGAAAAAGAGAGAAGAAAACATTTCAATTTTCAAATCCATCCCTTTACTACCATACTTCAGACTACTCTGAATTAAAGATTTTGAGAGTGATGACATTGAATTCAACATTTAAAATCAAGTGTGTTATGTCTTATTTGTATCTTTTGCCTATAAAAGATGCAAATTCCTTCTTTTGGCATCATGTGAAGAGTTAAGAATGCAAGGAAATAACAGAAACAAAAAGTTATTCCATAAATGAACACTCCAGAAAAGAGACATTTTTCCTGTTGTGATTGTTATTATCATTCCAGCCCCTAGTGTACTAAGAGATTAGGAAAGTTTATGATATGAATGAATGCATAACTGAATGAATGACTCTATATTTGCAAGAAAAAAAATTCTATTCTTTTTATATTTAATTATTAATATTTGCCACAGAGTTAGTCTTACCACAATTTTTTCTCTGTCTCCACGTCATTGCTTTTCCCAGAATTTCTAAATTGTGAGTTGTTGCTGTTTTATCAATTATAGAATAGTCATCACTTAAATTGTTGGGCAAGTTCAGTACTAACACTTATCTCTTCCACTTAATCTAGAGGTGAGATTTGCACAAGCATCTTAAGGACAGGAGGGACAGGGCTTAGAGAATTTGTGTTTAAGGCACTGTTCTTGCAAAAGAGTGATGTAAGAGGTAAGGAAGCTAAGAGACAAAACTGAACAAATGAATTTAGGGAGAAAGCTAGTCTTTTACAGAGTAAAAGGAAACAGAAAGTTTGAAGTACTTTCCTCCAGCCTAATGAAGGGTTTTGAAATTGAGGGTCCTTAGAGCAAACCTGGAATTAGAACAAGTTAAAGAAGTAAAGAATGCAGGGAATGAATGGAGAGGGCTTGTTTGTCTAGAGTTGGTGCCTTAATAGAAAATGGCAGGTCAGCAGCAATGGCTGCAGCTGATAAATTGGCATGTGTAAGAATAGGGACATTCTTATGGGGGCAGGAAGGCACAGTGCTAATGACAGAAAGTTGGTTTTTTTTTTGTTTGTTTGTTTGTTTTTTTTTTGCACATGTATTAATCCAAAGAAGTTATTTAAAATTACAGTTCACATTTTTTTTTTCTCCATTTCTCAGAATTGTTTAAAGAGAGGAAGGAGAGGAAAAGGAAAGGGATAATTTATAGGATGTACCTTAGGAACTATTATTAGAAGAATAAAAAAGACTACTACTGGCAAATGTAAGTGCATTAGAAATGAAGTAATTAAAGGTTCTATAAGAAAATGAGCAAATTAGAGCTAGCAGTCATCTATTAACCTACTGTGACTTATAACTCACATTTTACTTTTTTCTCCCAGTACAAAGCTCCCCATTACCGTGTATGATGTTCACATGCAATTTTCAATCGTAATCACATACATGTGGTAGTGAGTGGATCTTAGTTTGTTTTTCTATGTGTCTCTACTTCACCAGCTTTAATCGTAGGGCACAGTTTCTCTGTACTTTGAAAAGTGCCCAGCATTGCTAACTTGTGTTAGCATTTGATGTCATTTTTGTAATATAGCAGTCATCATAAGTGATAAACAATGAAATGCATGCCAACATCGAAGGAAAGGAAAGGACAAGGATAGACGTAGCTGGTGATCAAATGTATTTACTGTAGGAAAACTAAGATGGGATATAAATGGTGGGAAGTGGGAAGCTAAAGATATACCTAGGAAATAAAGCAGGAGAACAAGATACTTGCAAGGAGTGTGATGAATCAATTTTTAAGGAAATGAACCTAAATTCCTGATAGATGTTTAAGCATTCTATGAGCAGACAAAAACACTTGCGTTTCTAAATCTTAAATTAAGACATGCTTACAATTTCATGAGAAATCACTATCCATTAAAATATTGAGCATGTTTGGCAACATTCTAAATACTACTTACATTATCCCATTTAAAGTACTTGTAAACTATACGGAGTAGGAACTAATATAATTTCCATTTTACAAACGAAAAACTGATGAATAGAGATACAAAACAACTTGCTCAAAGTCACACAGGTAGTTGAGTGACAGAAGTTTCAAACACAGTTTGTGTCTGATTTTGAACACAGGTTGGCTCCTGATTCAGGCACTGGTAACCACTATGCCCTCTGTGTCCTGGAGAACCATAAGGATAAAATGTTACTATTGCAGGTGGAATTTTTATAAAGAAACTAGCAATAGTATTTAAGTACTTCTTTGGAAAGGCAGCACATGCTGAGAAGCTAAGAAAGATCTTAGTGTTCTCTACTCCAGGGCTGAAGATTGTCTCTCCTGGACTTATTTCAGTGCAACAAATACTGCTCAAAGTTAGTGTATCAAAGTGCCTCTTATTACAAGGGAGAGGATGACACACTCGTGAAAATAGAGTGGAAGAGCAAAACAGAACAACTAGATGTCCGTATTTAGGTTCCTCCTTCTTTTGCTGTGTATATTTTCTAAACTGCCTCTATTTCCAGCTCAAATAAGCTCATATGAAAATATGTTTGAAGAATATGTTTTGTGTACTACTTGAGAGATGATAATGTTTCATTTTTAAAATATTATTCCCAATAGCCCTTGCAACTCATTTGTTCCAAGCACAGAAGGAAATAATTTGAGAACGGACCAAAGTACTCCAGTGCCTCATCATTGAGGGCTGAGTTGACAACAGAAAAACAAGGGATGGGGGATTGCAAGTCACCCTGTCATTTCAGAGGCGGAATCATCTCGGAAGATGACAAATATGAGAGACTTCTGTCTTGGTAACTAGTGGCATCCTTCCTTGGTAATCCTTGGCTATTGGGCAATAAAAGACCCAACATGGAGTTAGGAAGAAAAGACGTAATAATAACAAAAATAGTTTAACTTTTTCACAGCGCAATGAAATTTACCAAGTGCCTCTGCAGATATTCTCTCTCTTGATCTTTCTCTTTGAGAAGCACACAGCTGTGCATTCTTGGAAAAGTCACTTATGCTTTCTTGAGCATCAACTTCCTCAATTGTAAGATAGGAAAAACAACTATTCTTCTAAGGCAAGTTACTCAGTTTCCTCAATTGTAAAATGGGAGAAATAGTGGGTACTAGGTTGAAACAGAGTTTTGCCGATAGTCTACTGTCTTTCACCTACAGAAATGGCAATTTCATATGGTTCAATCTAATACCTATCCTATAGAGTCATAAGGATTAAATGGATCAATGTACGAAAACAGAGCTGAGCTGTTAGTACACTCTCAGGGTTATTCATGTAAATACGATCTCATTTCATTCACAATAACACTGTGACAGATAATAGGGTTCTACCTTTGAATAAAAATTTATGTGAAAAGCATAAATATTATTTATGGATTTATAAGGGGGGCAATGTAGCTTTACAACAAATACCCTGCAATATAACGCTTTGTTATGTGGTTTCTAGGCTGCTCAATGAATATTTTATTAGCTGGCTTGTAAATTCTTTGGCTTGCTTTTCCCCTCCCATTCAAGTTTGCCATCAAGGGGGTAGTTGGCTAGTTTTATAGGTGAGGTCTCAGTAAATACACTTGTGACTTTGTTTATCTTATAAAATGACTTGAGGCCAAAAGAATGAGTATTGCTAGGCTTGTCAATTCAGAGAGGGGTTTAAAAGCATGTCAATATGTCAGAAGAAATTTTTTAATGGATTCAGATACTGCTTGATCAAAAAGAAATAAATAAAATGTAACTTATAATGCATGGGGATAAATAAGAGGAACCTTCAGAGATATTTGTTTTTATAGTCTATTTTGTGGAAAGTTTTCATTTTGATTTTTATTTCTAAAATAATTTGTAAGTTCCTCATTAAACATTGTGCCTTTGAAAATATGTGTGTATTATATATTAAATTGGTATATATTAAAAGAATAATGTATTAAACTTGAAGGTACAGGATGCCAAATATTATGGAGGCAATTTTAGTAAAATAAAAATGTATACATTTTTTAATTTTTTGAGACAGGGTCTTGCTCTGTTGACCATGCTTGAGTGCAGTGGTGTGATTACAACTCACTGCAGCCTCAACCTCTCCAGGCTCAGGCAATCCTCCCACCTTAGCCTCCTGAATAGCTGGGCCTACAGATGCCCACCACCACACCTGACTAATTTTTCTATTTTTTGTAGAGATGAGGTTTTACCATGTTGCCCAGACTGGTCTTGAAATCCTGGGCTCAAGGGATTCATCTGCCATGGCCTCCCAAAGTACTAGGATTACTGGGTGTGAGCCATGACGCGCAGCTGAAACAAATATATTTAAAGCTGTTTAATCTATATTTTATAAAAAGCATTTGAGAATGAACTAGAAAAATGATATGGCTAGAGTATATATTATTTTATCCTGTGAATAAATGTTACATAAACTCAAAGTATTATTATAATTACCAAAACTTTATTGGATTCTTTTTAAAATAATTTAATAAAACCATTATTTTGGCTCTTCTTCTCTCTGAGAATTAGTATACTAATTCTCTCTCTCTCTCTCTCTCTATATATATATATATATATATATATTTATTTTTTTTTTTTTTTTTTTGAGATGGAGTCTCACTCTGTCGCCCAGGTTGGAGTGCAATGGCGTGATCTCGGCTCACTGCAACCTCCGCCTCCCACATTCATGCAATTCTCCTCTCTCAGCCTCTGAAGTAGCTGGGATTACAGGCACATGCTGCCATGCTCGGCTAATTTTGTGTATTTTTAGTAGAGACGGGGTTTCATCATGTTCCCCAGGCTGGTCTCAAACTCTTGACCTCAGGTGACCCACCAGCCTCCGCCTCCCAAAGTGCTAGGATTACAGGTGTGAGCCACTGTGCCTGGCCTCAAATTATACTTTAAACATTATTTATTTGTAAATGGTAATATAGGATGTATTCAACATAGTCCTTTATTTGACTGAAAAATAATTTTTCCTTTAATATTTGTGTGTGTGTGTGTGTGTGTGAGAGACAGAGAGAGAAAGGTAGAAAGAGACAAAGTATGTGTAGAAACATGTAAGACTGGTAGATTTCTGTTTATTGGATTTTTTCATTTATTTTAATTCTGGGAATCTTATTTCTAAATGCTGACTTTAGATAAAGGCTGACATTATCCTCATTTTACCAAAAAGAAGACTAGGTGTAAGAAAGTAGGAGTAGCTTGCCCAAAATTACATAACAAGAACTAGGAAGACTTTAAGCCAGGTTTCAAAATTCCTTGTTCGGTGCTCTTTCTTTTACAGATGGATGCTACTAACTTCTGCTTACAAATATATCCTAGAATTTAACTGCTTTCACATTCTTACTTTTCTATTCTTTTAACTAATAGTATCAATTATTTATATTATAATGGTATCATTGGAACAGGTAGACATCTATTAAGCTAAGGACTAAAATGGCCAATTTTTGTTTGAAAATAATAGCAGAGACCGGGTGCAGTGGCTCACACCTATAATCCCAGCATTTGGGAGTCTGAGGTGGGTGGATCATGATGTCAAGAGATCGAGACCATCCTGGCCAATGGTGAAACCCCATCTCTACTAAAAATACAAAACTTAGCTGGGCATGCGCCTATAGTCCCAGTTACTCGGGAGGCTGAGGCAGGAGAATCGCTTGAACCCGGGTGACGGAGGTTGCAGTGAGCCAAGATCGCACCACTGCACTCCAGCCTGGCAACAGAGGGTGACTACGTCTCAAAAAAAAAAAAAAAAGAAAGAAAATAATAGAAGAGTTTTAGACTATATCTGCAATTTAAATTATTTAAATAGAGTCACTATTTGAGGGAGTTAGTGAAACATATTTATCTGAAAAGTGGCTAATGAATAATTTTTTTGTTTATCTCAGTCTCTTATTTTTCATTCGTTTTTTTGTTTGTTTGTTTGTTTGTTTGTTTTGAGATGAAGTCTCACTCTGTCACGCAGGCTGGGGTGCAGTGGTGTGATATGGGCTCACTGCAAACTCCGCCTTCAGGGTTCAAGTGATCTTCCTGCCTCAGCCTCTCAAGTAACTGGGATTACAGGTGTGCACCACTATGCCTGGGTAATTTTTGTCTTTTTAGTAGAGATGGGGTTTCACCATGTTGGCCAGACTGATATTGGACTCCTGACCTCAGGTGATCCACCCGCCTTGGCCCCCCAAAGTGCTGAGATTATAGGGGTGAGCCACTGTGCCCGGCCTCATTCTTATTCTAGGACATTTGAATTATTCCAGCATACTGTTTGAAGTAGAACAGCTACAATGAAAATATTTTTTAAAATAAAAATAGATTTTAAAATTATGAAGATAATGTAACACACATGGAAAATCCAATCAATATAAAAATTTTTCTTTTTTACCTTAACAATTTCACTCAAACTGCCACCTCAACTAACTTTTTCCCTTCTACCTTCCCCAATTTACCATTTTGATTGCTATCTTTCCAGTCCTTACAAAATGATTTAGACAGTTAGGAGTTTGCTACATATTTGACCCAAACATATGAAAGAAAAACAGCAAACAAATATGAGAACAATGTATTTCTCATCCTAATAGACTCTTACCAAATAAACGATAAACTGATGACATGAACAAACTAAACTAACCATTGAAGACGGCATACCTACCATTACTTCTACTTGTTCGTGCTCTGTTCTCTCATTTTTCTTCATTTTCCTTCCTAGTACCATTAATAACCTGGCCTACTACATATTGCTATTGCTTGTTGATTGTCTTTTTTCCTGTTACTAGATGGTAAGCTCCATCAGAACAGGAACTTTGAGAGATTTTTATTTTCTTGAACAGTGCCTGGAATATATTGATGTATTATAAATGTTTGTTAAATGAATACGTAAACTAGAAATTGGATGCTTTGGGAATATAATTTTATGGTTAATTGAATAAAACTATGTTTGTCGAAAAGATTTTTAAAACGTCTGTAGTTAGCATAGCAATATTTCAATAGTGAGTTTCATAGTCTTTTTTAGGTTCATAATTTTGAATGTCATTTCTCATTATATAAGGTAATATATAAGTATGGGAATTAGAGTAAAATTCATACTGACTTCATGACTGACCCTGTTTTGAATAAATCTTCAATCTGAATGTAGTTGCTTATAATTGGCCAATTTCCCTGAAAAACAAGCCAGTAAGTAAAATATATATATATTGATTAATTGAGAACTGCAGTTAATTGGGTTTTTACTAAAATTTATTATACTGGCACAGAGTAGGCACTCAATAAGTATTTGTCAAATATGTGAAGTCTAATTAGTTAGAATTTTTTAGTTTCTAAAATAAAACAAAAAATTTTCAATTAAATATGTGATATGCAATAGTATTAGAATCTACAAAGCAGACAAGCTTTTTCAAAAGTATCTCAACTTCTTCTCATTCTCTTCTTTTTCTATCTTTTTGTTCACCTAAACCTATGAAGTTGGGACAAGTAAGTTGGAAATCTCTAGGTGATGTGTGAGCGGAGAGCCTCAGTAACTTAAACAGTGTCGGAAGCTCAAATAGGCTGAGCAGAGCATCTGAATGGGAAGGGTCAGATGTTTAACAGCAACAGGATATTGGTTACACGTAGGATGGTTGATCAAAAAGTAAACATATTAAAAATAACAGGAGACAGATGTTTCATTGTCAGACAAGTTGTTACACATATTAAGAGAGAGAAACTATGGCTGGGCCAGGTGGCTCACGCCTGTAATCCCAGCACTTTGGGAGGCCAAGGGTGGGGGGGTGGATCACAAGGTCAGGAGTTCAAGACCAGCCTAGCCAAGATGGCGAAACCCCGTCTCTACTAAAAATACAAAAAATTAGCCAGGCTTGATAGTGGATGCCTGTAGTCCCAGCTACTCAGGAGGCTGAGGCAGAGAATTGCTTGAACCTGGGAGGCGGAGGTTGCAGTGAGCCAAGATGGTGCCACTGCACTCCAGCCTGGGCAACAGAGCGAGACTCCGTCTCAAAAAAAAACAAAAACAAAAACAAAAACAAAAACAAAGAGAGAGAGAGAAACTACACTGGACCCTGTGGTACTGGTTTGGAAATGGAGGAAGCAGTGTTTCATAGATATAGACACATATGGAAATAAATATCAAATATAATATGTGGATGGAGAGATAGATAAATGGATTTTTATATACATATATCGCCTTGGTTCTGGATCCTGAGAACAACAACAGCCCCAAAACAATGGGCACACCTACATCCCAGATTTTGGTTTCTCAATAACGTTCTCATCTAAAATAAATTAAGACTCCTTAGAGAAATAGCTGATTCCAGGGCTGGGGCTTAAAAAATACAAAATAAGCCTGGAATATATCACTGTGCTGAAATATGGAAGTATTAAAACAATGCCAGGGACATGTCAAAGAAAGAGGTCAGACAGAAGAGGATCATACTGACCGTATCTGAGACCATTTGAAAATTAAAGTTAATAATAATAGTAACAAGGCCGGGCGCGGTGGCTCAAGCCTGTAATCCCAGCACTTTGGGAGGCCAAAACGGGCGGATCACGAGGTCAGGAGATCGAGACCATCCTGGCTAACACGGTGAAACCCCGTCTCTACTAAAAAATACAAAAAACTAGCCGGGCGAGGTGGCGGGCGCCTGTAGTCCCAGCTACTCGGGAGGCTGAGGCGGGAGAATGGCGTGAACCTGGGAGGCGGAGCTTGCAGTGAGCTGAGATCCGGCCACTGCAGTCCAGCCTGGGAGACAGAGCAAGACTCCGTCTCAAAAAAAAAAAAAAAAAAAAAAAAATAGTAACAGCAAGTTATAATCTATTGGGTAAAAGGAATATCCATGAGTCCACTCTGACACATATATGTAGAGAAAGTTACTCTACTTCCCTGCAATATACTTATAAAAAGGGAGAAAAGAGCGATTATACAGTGATCACCTTAATCATGAGATCAATATTCACATCATGAGTAATGTGCCATCTGATAGGTTGCTATGAAATGAACATAGCATCGCTTTTGTGATTTTTCTGCCAAAGAGAGGAAACATGAATTTAATAATGAGAAAACAAAACAGAAACGTAAATAAGGAGTATCTTACAAAACAAACTAACTCGCAATCTTCAAAACTGTCAAATTCATGAAAGTCATGGTAAAACTAAGGAAATCTTTCAGATTGAAAGACGGAAAATGCATAATAATTAAATTTAATGCTTGATTCTGGACTGGATCCTTTTGCTATAAAAGACATTATTAAGATAAGTGGCAAAATTTGAAGGGGATCTGAGGATTATAGTGATGTATCCGTATTAACTTTCTGATTTCGGTGGTTGTATTTCAGTTATAAAGGAAAATATACTTGTTTGTAGAAAAAAATTGTTAACGTATTTGGGAATAATAAGTATCATATCATGTTGACAAATTACTCTCAAATAATTCTGAAAAAATGTTATTTGTCATTGCAACAGTTTTGTGATTTAACATTGTTTTAAAATAAGAAAATAATAAAATTGTATTCAAATTCAACATCTTCCATGAAATGTTGTCATAATTCTGGAACAGTTTTCAGGTTTAGAGAAAAGTCTTTTATATGCTATAAAGTTTTATAATACAGTTTGCTGTGGTATGAATGTTTATGTTCCCCCCCAAATTCATATGTTACAGTCTTCACCTTAGATGTGATGGTTAAGAGGTGAGGCCTTTGGGAGGTGATTAGGTCATAAGGGTGGAGCCTTAATGAATGGGCTTAGTGGCATAAAGAGAGAGATCCGAGCCCCTTCTGCCATGTGACATTAAAGTGAGAAGGAAGCTATCTCTGTGAGGAAATCCAAGAGGAAGGACCCTTGCTAGACACTGAATGTGCAGGCACTTGATCTTGGACTTCGCTGCCTCCAGAACTTTGAAAAATACGTTTCTCTTGTTTATAAGTCACCCATTTGATGACATTTTGTTATAGCAGCCAAAATAGATTAAGACACATTTTGAGGTGTAGAAAGCAGAGGGCTCTCCCCATCTCCACTCTTTAAAACTACAGCATTATAATAATGAAAGAAAAAAGGCAGTATACTTTATGACAGTTCCAATGAAAACAATTATGATCTCTTAGACATTTGGTACTGATAGTGATAGTAATGGTTTTCCTGTTCCTTTCCTTCTTTTTTTTGAAACAGTCTCACAGAGTGCAGTGGCATGATCACGGCTCACTGCAGCCTCAACCTCCCTGGGCTCAGGTGATCCTCCCACCTTAGCCTTCTGAGTAGCTAGGACGACAGGTGCTTGCCACCACACCTGGCTAATTTTTGTAGTTTTTGTAGACACAGGGTTTTGCCATGTTGCTGGGATACAGTCATTCACCACTGTGCCCAGTTGGTTTTCTGTTTTCTTTTGTTTCATATTAAAGGCCTTTTAATATACTTCCTTTAGTATGAAGAAGCTAAATAGCTACAGTAGGTATTAAAATAGCAACAAATATTATCTAAACAAAAAATGATACTTCCCTAGAGAAAGAAAATTTAGTAGAAATAATATGTGGACAGGTACCATTTTTATATTACTTACATTGCTATAATACAACTATTTTAAAAGAGCACAGCAAATAATAGATTACATTGTTTCCTAGCTATGTAAACTTACAGTGAATTCCAACAAGAGCAGGCTGTGCAGGCCATACATGAGGAATGTGCTAGAATGGTACTGAAGACATCGCTGTATCTATTCATGTTATCAATATCTAGGTGTGTGTATTAGTCCGGTTTCATGGCTGCTGATAGACATACCTGAGATTGGACAATTTACAAAAGAAAGAGGTTTAACTGGACTCACAGTTCCACGTGGCTGGGGAGGCCTCACAATCATGGCAGAAGGCAAGGAGGAGCAAGTCACATCTTACGTGGATGGCGACAGGCAAAGAGAGAGCTTGTGCAGAGAAACTCCCGTTTTTAAAACCATCAGATCTTGAGAGACTCATTCACTATCACGAGAATAGCATGGGAAATACCCGCCCCCATGATTCAATCATCTCCCACCGGGTCCCTCCCACAACACGTGGGAATTATGGAAGCTATGAGATGAGATTTGGGTGGAGACACAGAGCCAAACCATAACAGTATATAACAAACGCAGGTAAAATTAGACCATCAAGTAAATGTATGGTCTAGGGTTGAATATACTATCAAAGATTTATTTGCCCAAAAGTATAATGATATGTTTGAGAAAATACAATAGTTTTCTTTAAAACAAAATACAAAAGTACATAATTTCAGAAATTATGATATTAGAATATCCAGTTTGTCGATTTGGAATTTAAATATTAAAAATTTAGATTAGACTGTAAACTCATAAAGTGGAATAAACAAATATTCTATTTGGTTTTGATCTGTTTTTCAGTTGATCAGTCAAATAATAATTTATATCATATCAAACACTTCAAATATCTGGAAGGTTGTCATTATTACTCCTAATACCAGCAAGGAATCCCAGAAGCTGAATGTCTTTCCCTAAAGGCAAATGTTTAAAGGAGACTATCTTTTGAATACATGATGGTGCATGTTTTGGGGGAATATTCTTTATTCTATTGTGAGATTGAGTTGTGGTCTAAGGGATTTGGAGTGTCACTAGAGAGAAGACAAGGAGGGTGGGGCCCTTCATAGAAAAGAGTTTACCCCTTGACTATACATCTGCCAGCCAGCAGGTACTTCCTCCTGATCTGGCATGGTGGTGTGCTGATAGAAACTAAAAAATGACAATAAGGCTTCTTGGACTTCACAGACTCCCTCCCTCCCTTCCTCCCTCCCTCCTTTGGATTTCATAGCCTGCCTGCCTGCCTGCCTTCCTTCCTTCCTCCCTCCCTCCTTGCTTCTTTCTTTATTATTATTATTATTATTTTTTAGATGGAGTTTTGCTCTTGCTGCCCAGGCCGGAGTGCAGTGGCGCGATCTCAGCTCACCACAACCTCCGCCTCCTGGGTTCAAGCGATTGTCCTGCCTCAGACTCCCCGAGTAGCTGGGATTACAGGCATGTGCCACCACACCCGGATAATTTTGTATTTTTAGTAGAGACAGGGTTCCTCCATGTTGATCAGGTTGGTCTCAAATTCCCGACCTCAGGTGATCCGCCCGCCTCGGCGTCCCAAAGTGCTGGGATTACAGGCATGAGCCACCATGCCTGGCTTTTTCCCTCCCCTCCCCCACTCCCCTCCCCTTTCCCTCCCCTCCCCTCCCCCGCCCCTCCCCTCCCCCCTCCCCTCCCTCCCTCTCTCCCTTTCTTTTTCTTTTTCTTTCCTTCCTTCATTCCTTCCTTCTTTCCTTTCTTTCCTCCTTCCTTCCTTCTTCTTCCTTTCTCCTTCCTTCCTTCCTCCCTCCCCCCCCCCCCCCCTTCCCCCCTCCCCCCCCCCCTCTCTTTTCTTTCTTTCAATAACAGAGTGTAGTAGGTTCAAAATCCAACTTTCTTGCTTTGTAGCTTTGGAAACTTAGACATACTAATTTATTTGTGCCTCTTTCTCTTCATATATAAAATGGGTGTAGTAATAATACCCAAATTATTATGAGCATTAAATGAGACAATGCATGTTAATTGCTTAAATTTGTACCTGAGAGATAGGAAACACTAATTGCTAGCCATGGTCATAATTATTGGAGATAAGGAACAAAGATGAAAATACAAGCAAAAATAGAAGCCACACTAAGAAATCTGTGACTTCTTAGAACACATTGTGATGATTCTCTGAATACATATATTTACTGGTATATACCCAACACAATATTAGAATATTAGGGCACACAAGTTCTCTTTAAAAATAGATTTAAGAATAAATATACCTTTAAGATTTAAAGATACATATATGTATGAAGATACAGATACATATATATATATATCTTCATACATGGGGGTGATAACTGTATTTGTCACGGCAATGAAATAAAGATTTCATTATAAAAATTATTTAGCTATTTGCCTGGCACTACTAATAAGCGCTCAAAACACTAGTTTGCTACTATTGCTAATTATCATTATCATTATTATATATGTGAGAGATACATATAAGGGCATAATTATAATTCTGTACTATGATAAGAACAGAAGAATTAACATTTCAAGTCTTTTAAAGAATGAATACAGTTTTTCCAGATGGAGAGGAGGGAAAGAGCATTCATGGATCCCCCATGTGTTTTACCTAAACTTGACTTGTTTTCAAAAAGTCGCTGAGACCACAATTATTTTACCGAGAAACTGCTTTTGAATTGACCATGTCCGCACAAACTAATCATTCAACAGATAATTGAGCACCAAATCTATGAAATATGCAGAGAAAGTGTAGACAGGCTCTCAGCTGGTTTTCCTATTCCACATTCTCTCTTCTTTAGCATACTTTTCATGAGGTTGACACAGTAATCTCCCTAAAGTGCAGTTTTCATCATGCTGTAACTGCTGGAGGACATATAGTGGTTTTTGAATGCTTGCTGTATCAAGCCCAAACGACTCTATCTAGCTTCAAGGATCCTCGACAGTCTTGCAATTCACAGTATGGCCTCAGCACCAACATCACCTGGGAACTTGTTAGAAATAAATAATCTCACACCTCAATCTGGACCTATTAAATTAGGTTCTTCATTTTAACAAGATCCCCAGGTATGCATATTCGAGTTTAAGAAACATTTCTTTACAATATCCTTTAATCTAAACCAAACAAAATCACTAACCCATACACAACCCAGTCTTATCAAGAAGAATTAAATCTTTTCATTAATTTCTCTGCATCCAAAGCAATCCCTTTGCTCATGCTCTTAACTCCACTGGAAATACCTTATTTACTTCACATCTACTATCTAACTCTCATCCATTCTTGAAGACCAGTGAAGTCTTACATCTTCCATGAAACTAAGACCATTTCAAAGTACGCTAATCTGTTGAATACTTCTTGCACTTAGGACAACACCAATTCTATTCTTCTTTTATCATTCATTCATTCATTCATTCATTATTCATTGAATATGCATTTTCTTAATGCTCTTTATTATTTACCTGACATTGTTGCATTGGCCACAATAAAACAAGAATGCAAGACTTCCCCTACTCTGTCAGTTCCCAATGAGAGCTATCATGGTTCAGTAGAGATGTCTTAAGTTCCACAGGCAAGAGGTACAAGTGGGTAGATGTGAGGGTGCAGGACCATATTGCATAAAGCCACATAATTTTTGCTTTTTTGTTAAAACTACTTAATGGAAATAATACTGTTAAAATATATTAAAACCTTTTGTAGTTTGAAACAGATGAACTACTTTAACTCTTAGGGACATGACAAAGAGATGTTGTGTTTTCATTGTTCCATGTTAATTTTCCCTCCTATAGATAGTTGTGATGTTTTTTATAGGCCAGCAATATGTCTTTCTCCATTCATTCAACAAATAACAGAATTTTAAAATAGCTCCTATTTGTCCTTTTTCTGACTCCTTAAATTTTAGACAGATAGGCACTAAATAAATACTTGTTGATTGAAGACACTCTTTGATCTCAAGTTGGGGACCAGGTTTACACATGTGCAACAACCATTGCAGAAATGCAGTCGCCCTTTCATCCTACTGTTATTCATGACATAAGGAAATGTTCATGAAGTTGTAGTGACACTTTGGTTTACTAGGAGTGTCTTTTGGATCAAAAAGTTCCTCCAGGGTGCCATGGAAATTTCTGTTTCTCTGTAGCTAATGTTTGCTATCACCAGAGACTGTGTTGGAGTACAGCCAACCAAATGGAATTGGCTAGTAAAAGCTTTTGTGGGTGAGCATTTGGAAACAAGCTTCATGACCATTTGCTAGCAAAACCTCAGCAGGAGGAATTTTAACCAACCTAAGTTAATGTAAAGGTTTGATTTGAAAGGGTCTGGAGGGGCAGGGGAAATAAAATGCTTAATGAAGTATGTAACATCCCATATTCTTTAATAGTAAAAATAAAAGCGTTAAAGCAAACTAAATATGGCCTGAGAGGGACCCTGTACTTCTATATTTGAGTCCTTGTGGATGAACTGTAACCTAGATTAATAGTCAGATAAAATTGAAAACCTAACTTAGGAGTATGAGCCTGTAACAATAACTGAGCCTTGGCCAATCACAGTGGCCAAATTTCAGCCACTCACAGACTGCTAAGTGTTCAAACTGTGTTCAAATAAGGTAAACACCAACCTGTAACCAATCCAGCTGTTTCTGTACCTCACTGTCCATTTCTGTACCTGATTTCCGTTTTTTGTCTATAACTCTTCTTCCATCACGTGGCTACGCTGCAGTCTCTGTGAATCTGCTGTGAATCTGGGGCTGCCTGATTCACGAATCGTTCATTGCTCAATTAAACTACTTTAAAGTTAATTCAGCTGAAGTTTTTATTTTGTCAAAAGTTAGCTTTTCTTGTTGCAAAACTACTCATCAGCTCTTTAGGTAGAAACAGATGCTTAGGCAGATAGCCAGTCTTTGAAAAGGCGGAAACTCCAAGCAGCTGCACTGGAGTACATACAGTAAGGTTCAATACTACGCAAGACCGTCAGTGAGTCCCTTGGTTCCTTCAGTGTGATTCAGGAGTGGGGTCACACAAGGAAACTTCAAAACCAAACTAAGTAAAAACACAATTTCCAAGGAACATAAACTATAACTTTATGCGATCTAATGTTACATGAAAAATGCATATTACTTTGATTCAAAAAGCAGCAATTACTTTATATTTATAACCTTCAAATTGGTTACAACATTCCTCTATCTTATTCAGCATTCTTGCTGAAGATGAGCTTTCCCACGTGAAGTGCAATTTTGTCTTCAACTTTTAATTCCTCTGGATACAGAAGAAAAGCTCTGGGCCCTTAATTGAGCAATTATTATTTCTTAAGTGAACACAGAGTTTGAGGATGGTGCCAAAATCTTCCTTTCATCCAGAGAACAAGTCTAACATAAGCAGCAGCATAAGTGTTGTCTGGCGGCACCCCAGTTTTAGGTACAAGAGCCAAGTCAAGACTGAAAGGGGAACTCATTCCTCACCTCTACTCACTCCCTGGCATCTCCTGAGGTTCTTGAATGAATGCCAACTAGGGCCGATTTGTATGTCTCCTTAGAGGTTTTAGATAACTTCACTAAGACTTATTTGTTTTTCTCATTTAGTCTGTTTCTCCAGAGTAGGATTTGCAAACTTGCTGCTGAATATGCTGTTTGCAGTTCATTGCTAGGTTTCCATACTGACATAAAGCATTGGTATTTGAAAAATTCATTAAGAAGTGGCTCACCTTAATTCCTAGATCTAAATCTGTGGTGTGGTTCTATCACCTTTTCTACAATGTTGTCTCAGAATTTAAGAAAGGAAAATCAAGAGTTCATATGCTAACATTTCATGGAGTATGCCTACACAAAGGATTGCTGCTTCATGGCTTGTGCCATTGTTTAAGCTATTCTAATTGTTTTCAAGTTTTAAATACAGATCTGGAATTCAATTCTCAGGAACTCCTATCATTTGTCTTAGTTTTCTAAGACGTTTACTGTCTCTATTACATAAAAAGACCTTCAAATATTTGAAGATAGGTTCCATGCTTCCTTTATATGTATATATACTTTTAATTAAACTTCTCTTATTCCTTCTGCTACTCCTAAGGTTACAGGGCTTCCAAACTGTAACATTAATGAGAAGTTAGCTTTTTCAATAAGCACATTTTGAATACAGTCTGCTAATACTGACCTCAATTATAGTTAAAAATATATAAGACCTGCACTTTAAATATAATCTTTTCAAGGTTTGATTAGATTTTGATTGCTGTAATTAGTCATCTGTAATACATAAGACATAATCTAGAATTTGCTCTTTAAACATCAGAGTGATAAATCCAGCTACAGAAAGCATCTTTTTGGTTGCCTCTTAATGAAAATATTACTAGACCCTACTAAGTGGTGATTGAAAAAACATGCTGAAATATTACTGTCAGCTACTGGAGTAAAACTTCTCACCAGAGAACTATCACAACTTCAGGATAAAAATGATTGCTATCTAAATACAAATTTTAGCAGCCATTAAAACTGTTAGAAAGACCTTAGATCACTTTGCTTCTTAGAGTTTAAAAAATTTTTACTACACAGTATCAAATTAAAATGTAGTCACTGCTTGCAAAATTCGAAACATTTATGAAAGTATAATTAACTAATACTTTAAATCAGAATTCAGGACAGTTTGAATAATCCTTATATGCCCACAAAAATTTTTTCTAGTCTTTTACCAAATACTAAAGTGATGATTTGTCCAACAATGTAGATGTTTAATATTCACCAGTATTATCAACAACTTAACACATCATGCTTTTACTTCTCATTAAAATTGCTGTATTACTGAAGCTTGACCAAATTTCCTTCATGCTTGGACATCTTTTTAGGTATAATATTCTACAGTTTTCCTCTTCTATCAGATTTTGCTTTATCTTTATTTCCCTTCCTTCTCTGACCTGTATTCAAGAAATAGAAAATGGCTCTTTGATGTGCCACTCTCAAGTATGTTCAGATAAAAGGTAAATAATTCAATAGACTTGTTGATGAGAATTGACATTTGAACACTGGAGGTTGTTTCCTTTACTTATACACTCTCCTAGTGAGGATAGGGGACCCAAGGTAGTGACTGGCAGGAGTGAGTTTCAAACTGGTGAAAAACTTCTAAAAAAAAGAAATGGTAGAGAAAATAGCAAAAAAAATTTCTTTTTTAAATCAATGAAGTAGGGAAGTCCAAACATATATTCTAATCAAGTCTTATACTTGTCCAATAGTTATAAGACTCTCTGAAAACATTTATATATGTGGGTGGAGGCAAGTTGTCCATTAAATTGTAAGAGGTGTTATCAGATTCATCAGGACTTGGTTGTAAATTTGACTACACAGTTTGGCTCATAGAGAAATGAGGAGGAAATATCTGATTAAAGTGTGCATTGCTGCTGAGGCAACTGAATGTTGCCATAGCAATTGAGATGAAATGTGCAAGAAGTGAGATAATTAAATCTAACCCCTTTAGTAGTTTTGACAGTCAATGCACTGCCAATAGAAAAAGTTATCTACAGTATTAAGATAAAACACATTCCTCATGGAACGTCTCCTTACTAGTATTTTGTTGTTTCTTTTCTAAATACATTGCTTTAGGTGTCTAATTTGAATGTTCTCTTTTAATAATCAAATACAGTTTTGACCTTGGTCTGCCTAGACTTTCTGCTGGTTTATTATATCATGGGAACAGACATCTATAAAAAATAGCCATTTTTTTCCCCTCTAGTTCTTAAAAAAAGTATACTAAAGCCAAAGCTGTCACATTTGAGCTTAGAATTCAATAATATCTAGAACGTGCTGCCCTCTTCAGGAGCTGGTGCTTACAAATACTCTTTTTTTTAGCAGATTGATATGAGTTATAATATCAAAATTGTATTGATAATTCTTTAGAAATAAGTTCCATGTAAAATAAAGTATTTCTATGTTTAAAATTTTTTACATTAAGAGCTTGCATTAAAAATCAATACATACAACATTTTGAAAGAAATTGTTAATATTTATAATTAAATACAAACTAATGATTTCCTTAAACTATTGTCATAGAGAGAATTCCTGAATCATTACAGAATTTGACTCCATATTTAGTATTCAAATATTTTAAGACAAAAATTATCTAAAAGAGAAAATATTTCCTATGTGAAAATCTAAGTAGGACATCCTTCAAATCCCACTTTTATTCTTCAACAACAAAAACAACAACAAAAACCAACTTTTTAATTTGGGAACATTAGTGTTTATAGTTTGAAATTTTAGCTAGTTTTCATTTACAGAAACAATATATTTCTTGGGAACAATGATTCCAAAGATATCTTAACACATCATAATGTTTATTCAAAATTACTTCACTAGAGAAAACTTCTAAAGGTCTGAAATATCACTATTGAGAAAATTCAAGCAAATCTCTTTCATATATATCTACTAAAATTTCCTCAGCTATTATATAGTTTTGACAGAGAGAAATGAACTCAGTGTATTTTTCTCCAACTTAGGTTTTTATACTTTAAAAAACTGATCAATATTAATAGCATTAATTATAAGGATGTGAGAAAAGCGTATTTTCCCTTAAAGAGTTTTAGGTGTAGCTGTCTCATCTCTATTAATAAAAAATTCAAATGAGCTGAAGGGCTGAGTGAAAAAAATATATATTGACAATGTTCTCCTAATTCTACAATATTTCTTTTGTGGAAAATAAAATAGTTTATTCCTGTATTTGAAAGTACTTATCAAAACAAGTGCTTAATCCTATGGTAGCTCTGTCCATAGTCATATATGTTCAAGAATTCTTAGAACACTGATTTGTGTTTTCTGTTATAGATTTACTTTATTTTTGTTTTGCTGCTGATGCATTACATTTGGCAGTTAGGATCCCTGTGGATGGAGGTATAATAAATAATAATATTTTCTTTACTTTCCAGGGTATTTATGGCACAATGAAAAATTTCATCTTTCCCAGAATGGTAAGTAAAGAGTTCTTTCTGTATTTAATAGTACTGAACACAAACAAGAAAAGGTGAATCGTTATAATAAAACTGGAGTATCATTCACTAAATGTATTGAGTCATCTGATAATTATAATGTAGCTTATACTTTTGCAAATAAATGGATGCTGTATTCAAATTCTATAATTATTCCAAAATTCTCACCAAATATACAACAGGATTTTCACAGGAAATATAAGGTTTTGCTTTCTCTGTTGGATTGCAGTTGATCACAGTAGATCCAACATTTTGTTTTCTGGGGTAATTCATTTAAAAATATATACAGATATAGAAATAAATGTGGTTTACATTCCATGAGCAGAAAAAGAAAGCGTTATCTGTGATACAAATTGAGAGTTGGTAAGAGTCCTTTGGAATTTTTACTGTTACATAAAAACTGATTGTAATTTATGTTTGACTGGGGCTTTGCAGAATCTGTGAATTTTAAAATATTTATTTTCTAAAAGTATATATCATAACTTCTAGGCAAGCTAGCCACTATATGATTTTGGTTAAACATAAAGTTTTTTTGTCTTTATATTTTTATGACTTAAACAGGAAATAGTTTTAGTCTTTATCATAACCTCTTTACAATTCAAATACTAAAAATTAATCTTATTAAATGGGAAAGGTCAGTGTAAAATGGTATTTCCTAGGTAGTTATTACTGTCTCCTATGATGCTCTTTATTTTTCCAGTGGTTTAAGAGTATTCCCTATAAAAAGAAGGAATTTCTCACTGTAGAAAAAAAATTACTTTGATATCAGAGTGTTACGTTAAGTGAAAAAGCTGGGTACAGAACTACATACATTACATGTTGTGTGCATGTGCGCTTATATATGGAGAGGAGAGAGACTTGGTAGTATATCTTAGGCTTAGAAAAAAGACACAAAAGGCCGGGCACGGTGGCTCATGCCTGTAATCCCAGCACTTTGGGAGGCCGAGGCGGGTGGATCACGAGGTCAGAAGATGGAGACCATCCTGGCTAACCTGGTGAAACCCCGTCTCTACTAAAAATACAAAAAATTAGCCGGGCGTGGTGGCGGGCACCTGTAATCCCAGCCGCTAGGGAGGCTGAGGCAGGAGAATCGCAGGAACCCCGGAGGCGGAGCTTGCAGTAAGCTGAGATCGCAGCACTGCACTCCAGCCTGGGCGACAGAGCGAGACTTCGTCTCAAAAAAAAAAAAGAAAAGAAAAAAGAAAAGTAAAAGGAAAAAAGACACAAAAGGTACACAAAAGAATGGGAATATAAGTAGTTTCATAGTCTTAATTCTTCATTTTTTGCATTTCCTATAATTAAATATATATATATATTATTTTTATAACTAGAACAAAAACATTATTTGAATAATAAGCTATTCAAAAGAGTGTATTACTAAATAAATACGTATATATAAAATTGGGAAATACCTCTTTGTGCCAACTGCATAACCAATTAAAAAAAAAATCTTCAGCTGGGCATGGTAGCTCACGCCTGTAATCCCAACACTTTGAGAGGCCAAGGCAGGTGAATCACCTGAGGTCTGGAGTTTGAAACCAGCCTGGCCAACATGGTGAAACCCCATCTCTACTAAAAATATAAAAATTAGCTGGGTGTGGTGGCGAGTCCCTATAATCCCAGCTACTTGGGAGGCTGAGGCAACAGAGTCGCTTGAACCCAGGAGGCGGAGGTTGCAGTGAGCCAAGACTGCACCACTGCACTCCAGCCTCGGGGACAGAGCAAGACTGTCTCAAAAAAAAAAAAAAGGGCGGGTGCGGTGGCTCACGCCTGTAATCCCAGCACTTTGGTAGGCCGAGTTGGGCAGATCACAAGGTCAGAAGTTCGAAACCAGCCTGGCCAACATGGTGAAACACCTTCTCTATTAAAAATACAAAAATTGGCCAGGCTTAGTGGCGCGCCTGTAGTCCCAGCTACTCCAGAGGCTGAGGCAGGAGAATCGCCTGAACCCAAGAAGTGGAGGTTGCAGTGAGCTGAGATTGCACCACTGCACTCCAGCCTGGGCAACAGAGTGAGACTCCGTCAAAAAAAAAAAAAAAAAGTAGATAGCGAGGCAAATATAAAGAAATTTTATCAAAAAATTGCTTTTAACCTAAAATAATGTTAATAAATCATTTATTAATAATAATAAATGGCACTATTAGAATGTTTTTGATATTAAAAATTCTGCTCTAGCAATTTATTATAGGGCAGTACTTAGCATAAATGTATAAATTTTATTTATATCTCTCTTGACACTTTAGTTCTCTAGAACTAAGCCAAAAATTTTAGAAGAAATTTAAGAAAAAAGTCTCTAGCATGCATCTAATATTGCTCACATAAATGCTTCCCAAGTTTTTCTTTCCATCCTATTAGTTCTCAGTTTACATAAAATTATAACAGAAATGTTTCTCTAATTATGTAGCCAAAAACTAGAAGGATTCTAGGAGGAATGCATTGAGGAGTTAAAGGATATTTTCAGCTACTCACCAACAGTAAGAATTGAGGGACCAAGATTGGCTGTATGATTTTCAGTAAGACACATCATATATGTGGGTTTAAAATTCCTGAGTGGTTAGAGGGTTATACTATAAGATTTTTTAAATAAAATCTTAAATTTCTTTCTAGCCCAAGAATTTTACAATAAAATTACATATCCTTAAACTGAATATACATAGCATAAAATAACATTGAGAGACTTGGAGTCATTAGAATGAAAAAGACTGTAATGATTAAAGGGGTAAATTTCATTCATTTGTAAAATTCACATAAATGAAAGTCTCATCCATATTTCGCTGAAAGTCTTGTCCAATTGTATTGTGTAAATAAGAGATTATATATTGTGTATTTTGATAATATTCCTTCCATATTACTATGTTTAAAATGTACCAAAAATTTTAACCTGAATTTTCTCACTTTACTCTTAATGAGATAACATTGTAAATGACCTATAAGACCTATAAGATAAAATCTAGCATCACTCTTTCCTAAACAGTGGGGAGCCAAATTCACACTGATTTGTATATGGACATTTATATTTCTTTCTTTTTTTAAATTTTTTTATTTTTTTTCAGACGGAATCTTGCTCTGTTGCTCAGGCTAGAGTGCAGTGGCATGATCTCAGCTCACTGCCAGTTCCGCCTCCCGGGTTCACGCCATTTTCCTGCCTCAGCCTCCCAAGTAGCTGGGACTACAGGCACTCGCCACCACGCCCAGCTAATTTTTTGTATTTTTAGTAGAGATGAGGTTTCACCGTGTTAGCCAGGATGGTCTCCATCTCCTGAACTCGTGATCCACCCACCTTGGCCTCCCAAAGTCCTGGGATTACAGGCATGAGTCACCACACCCAGCTGGAAATTTATATTTTTAATAGGTTTAGACTGCCAGATTACTAATTTGATATGCTGGGATCAAATATTTAAATATATAATTTCTTTTTTTGCATCTACTTGGTAAACTCTTTAGTCCAACATATCATGACATTTTGGAAGAAAAATGAACGAAATTAACCTCTTGTCTATAACCAAAATCAGGGACAATGTAACAAATTATTTGATTTTTCTTTTCTTTTTTTTTTTTTTGAGATGGAGTCTCGCTCTGTCGCCCAGGCTGGGGTGCAGTGGCCAAATCTCAGCTCACTGCAAGCTCCGCCTCCCAGGTTTAGGCCATTCTCCTGCCTCAGTCTCCTGAGTAGCTGGGACTACAGGCGCCCGCCACCTCGCCCGGCTAATTTTTTGTATTTTTAGTAGAGACGGGGTTTCACCGTGTCACCCAGGATGGTCTCGATCTCCTGACCTCATGATCCGCCCGTCTCGGCCTCCCAAAGTGCTGGGATTACAGGCTTGAGCCACCGCACCCGGCACAAATTATTGAATAAATAAAATATTGCTCATTCAAACTATTTATTTCTGATTTGTAAGTGTGCTAATTTAACCAAACAGACAAAGTTCTGAATACTATGTAAACTAAATTGAAATGCAAATACATATTTTATTGACAGGTATTATTAAAGCTGAACTTTAAAACAGAATAAATCTTCAGCCATCCAATTTTTTCTAAGATATTGATGAGAAAATAAAATAAATATTATAATGTAATTAATCTACCCTTCAACAAAATAGATCCTTTCATTTCCAATTCTGGTTGTACTTAATGAATAAAGGTTGAATGCATATTTATGTTAATAGTCATGATATATACACTTCAAAGAACAAAAGTAAAACATACTTTATTTCTGAAAATGTTAATGATGATTTATTATCTTATTTCATTAAGGACAAAAGCTCCACATTATAGTCAGTTATAGCCAATAGTCATTTTGTCATTAATCTTAAAATTTCACAAGTTTCCAATTTATCAAGTGTTAATTTTTAGGTCAGACAATAATAGTATAAAATAATTGTTAATTGGCCAACAGGTTGATTACTTTTAAGATGTGAAAAAAGCAAAGATAAAAACAGTCTTCTCCTTTTCCTTCAATTAAAATTGCATGCAATTATTCTTGTAGATTACAGATCTCTTTTGGGATTTCTGGTTTCATACAACTTTTTGGTTCATTTCACAGGAATAATATTCATTTTAATTAGCAAAAAAACAATTGATGAGCTTTTTTACAAGAGGGAGTTCATTCTGAGTGCTGATCACTGCCACTAGATTATCCTGTGGTTTTTTTTTAACGGTCTTGCTTTTAAAGCAGTTAGTTGAATACGTTATCTGTTAGTAGCCATTGCCTTTGAAGACAGAGTATCTTTCTTGTTGAGTGGTTAGCCCATTTTGTTTTATTCTCCCAACTTTCCTAAACAATATCGTTAAGTTGGCTTCTGAAATGATTTATTGCCATTTTATATCTTTGAATATACAAATCAAATTTTTTAAAAGTAAATAGATATTTTTGATGCATTACTGAATTGTATTACATAGTTTAGAAGGTTAAACTACTTCCTTTGAAATTCTAAAAAATATTTAGTAGCTAAAAAAAATAAAATTTCTAATACATATATAAGAAATACAGGGCTGGGCATGGTGGCTTATGCCTGTAATCCCAGCACTTTGGGAGGCTGAGGTGGGCAGATCACCTGTGGTCGGCAGTTCAAGACCAGCCTGACCAACATAAAGAAACTCTGTCTCTACTAAAAATACAAAATTAGCCGGGCATGGCGGCACATGCCTATAATCCCAGCTACTCAGAAGGCTGAGGCAGGAGAATCACTTGAACCCAGGAGGCGGAGATTGCAGTGAGCCAATATTGTGCCATTGCACTCCAGCCTGGGCAACAAGAGCAAAACTCCGCCTCAAAAAAAAAAAAAAAAAAAAAAAAAAGAAAAAGAAAAAGAAAAAGAAATACAGATCATGAATACCTGTGTACCACCAACCAGTTCAAGACAAACACATTAAAATGCCCTTTCAAGCTTTCAATGTACCCTTCTACAATTCTTTAACCCTTCTTTAATCCGAGCTAAGCATTATCCTCAATTTTCTCTATCCCTTGCTTTTCTTTATAATTTTACCTCATGTATTTGCATACTGAAATATATAATTCTTGTTTATGTTTTGCCACAATATGTAAATAGAAAGTTCTATTTATCTATGACTCTTCTACTCAACATTAAGTTCTTGAGTTTCAACCCTTTGAAGCACATAGCTATAATTAGTTTACACTTGTATAGTGTTCTAGTGTATGATTTATTAGTCTTCCTTTAACACTAATGGATATTTGGGTTGTCTTCAGTTTTTATTTTTATTATTATTACACACAGTGCTTCTATGACCAGTATTGCAAATTTATAAGTGGATATGTGCAAAAATGTATACAGGGCAGTGATTCTTAACCTGGGATGATTTTGCTCCCTAGAGAATACTTGACAATATCTGCATTATTACTTGTCATAACTAGAAAGTGCTACTAAATGTCTCCAGTTAATGATAAACGTCCTGTAAAGCACAGGATAGCCCCGCAAACAAATAATTATGTGGCCTGAAATGCTAATAGCATGAGGTTAAAAGATCAGTCTCTAGATGCCTGGTTAAAAATGAAATTGCGGCTGGACATGGTGGCTTACGCTTGTAATCTTAGCACTTTGGGAGGTCGAGGCAGGAGGAGGTCGAGGCAGGAGGATCACTTAAACCCAGGAGGAGTTCAAGATCAGCCTGAGCAACATGGTGAAACCCCATCTCTATGAAAAATACAAAAATATGCCAGGCATGGTGGCAAATGCCGGTAGTCCCAGCTACCTGGGAGGCTGGGGTGGGAGGGACAATGGAGTTTGAGAGGTCAAGGCTGCAGTGAGCTGTGATCACACCACTTCACTTTAGCCTGGATCAAGTGAGATCCTGTCTCAAAAAATAAAAATTAAAAAAAAAAGGGAAAGAAAAGAAAAGAAATTTGCTGGGTCATGGAGTATGAAAAATTTCAAATTTATTAGATAATTCCCAGCTGTTGTACATAGTATAAATGTTACACTCCTACTAGGAATATAAAGATAAATATTATGATTTCTCTATATCCTAGTTAGCACTTAATAGTGTAAGATATTTAAATGTATTTATTTTTATTATTTTTAGAGACAAGATCTCACTTTGTTGCCCAGGCTGGAGTGCAGTGGTGCCATCTCAGGTCACCATAACCTCAAACTCCTGGGCTCAAGTGATCCTCCTACCTCAGCTTCCTGAGTAACTAGGACTGCAGACTCGTACCACCACAACCAGTTAATTCTTAAGTTTTTTGTGTAGACAGGGGTCTCACTATGTTGCCAGGGCTGGTCTTGAACTCCTGACCTCAAGCGGTACTCCCAGCTATAACCTGCTGAGGTTATAGGTGTGAGCTACTGGACCTAACCACAATTTTTATTAATTTGTCAATGTGAAATAAATACTCCTCATAGTTTTAATTTTCAATTATTTGATTACTAATCAGATTGAGCACCTTTTCTCATTTTGTTGACAATTAGCATTTCCTGTTCTATGAGGTACCTCTTTTTTTTTTTTTTTTTTTGAGACAGGGTCTCACTGTATTGCCCGGGCTGGAGTGCAGTGGTACAATCACAGCTCACTGCAGCCTCAACCTCCAGGGCTCAAGCAATCCTCTGCTGTCAGCCTCCCAACTGGCTGGGATTACAGGCGCGTACCACATGCCCAGCTAATTTTTAAAATGTTTATGTAGACAGGGTCTCACTATGTTGTTCAGGCTGGTCTCAAACTCCCGAGCTCAAGCAATCCTCCTGCCTTAGCCTCTCAAAGTGCTGGTATTACAGGTGTGAGCCATAGCACCCAGCCTTCTTTTTAACCAATTTTAAAAATTAGGCCAGGCGAGGTGGCTCACGCCTGTAATCCCAGCACTTTGGGAGGCCGAGGCAGGCAGATTATTTGAGGTCAGGAGTTTGAGACCAGCCTGGCCAACATGGTGAAACCCCATCTCTACTAAAAAAAAAAATACAAAAATTAGCCAGGCGCATGCCACCCAGGCTGGAGTGCAATGGCATGATCTCAGCTCACTGCAACCTCCACCTCCCAGGTTCAAGTGATTCTCCTGCCTCAGCCTCTGAAGTAGCTGGGATTACAGGCACCCAGCTAATTTTCATATTTTTAGTAGAGGCAGGGTTTCACACCATGTTGGCCAGGCTGGTCTTGAACCCCTGACCTCAGGTGATCTGTCTGCCTCAGCCTCCCAAAGTGCTGGATTTACAGGCATGAGCCACTGCACCCAGCGTTTTATTTGTTGTTGTTGTTGTTGTGTTTTTTTTGTTTTTTTTTTTTTGAGACGGAGTCTCGCTCTATCACCCAGGCTGGAGTGCAGTGGCATGATCTCTGCTCACTGCAACCTCTGCCTCCCGGGTTCAAGCGATTCTCCTGCCTCAGCCTCCCAAGTAGCTGGGAGTACAGGCGCCCGCCACCATACCTGGCTAATTTTTGTATTTTTAGTAGAGATGGGGCTTCAGCATATTGGCCATGATGGTGTCGAACTCCTGACCTTGTAAACCACCAGCCTTGGCTTCCCAAACTGCTGGGATTATAGGCACGAACCACCGCGCCTGGCCGCCTTTTTTCAATAATATTGTGCTTTTTCTTTTTTCTTTCTTTTTTTTTTTTTAGATGGAGTTTTGCTCTTGTTGCCCAGGCTGGAGTGCAATGGCGCGATCTTGGCTCACAGCAGCCTCCACCTCCTGGGTTCAAGCAATTCTCCTGCCTCAGCCTACTGAGTAGCTGGGATTACAGGTATGCGCCACCATGCCCAGCTAATTTTGTGTTTTTAGTAGAGATGGGATTTCTCCATGTTGGTCAGGCTGGTCTCGAACTCCCGACCTCAGGCGATCCGTCTGCCTCGGCCTCCCAAAAGTGCTGGGATTATAGGCGTGAGTCACTGCCCCCGGCCAACAATGTTTTTCAAAAAGGTTTTATTCCCACATAAGTTTGTTAGATTTACTCTTAATTACTTGTTTACAAAATATTTTTAAATTATATATGTGTAGTTATTTATTTTTAAAAATAATTTGCTTCCATACATAGAAATACAATAAATTCTTATATTTTTATTTTCATTTTTATTTGGGAAACCTAAGCTTTCTTATTAATTCTCAAAACTTACGTGTATTTTCTCTTGAATTTCCTATATTAACAATTTCTTTCATGCTAGCCCTTATACTTTCATTTTTTTCTACATACTCTAGTAACTAGACTTCTAGTCCAGTATTGTATAGAAATGATGATTATGGAAAACCTTGTGTTTTCCTGATTTTTAAAAGAAAGTATTTTGAACAGTTCACCATTAAGTTGTTGGTTTTTTGTATATATCCTTTATCAAATTAAGGGATTTTTCTTTTATTTTTAGTTTGCTTTGAGTTTTTGTCTTTAATGAATATTGAATTTTATCAAATGTTTTCCCTACACTGATTTAGAGGATAATATGATTTTTCTCAGAAAGAATTGCTGAGCACCCTCTTTCACCTTAAAGACATTTACTGAATGTTCAGGGTGAATCTGAATTTCAGTTTTCATGTCCCTGCTAGCATAGGAGGAAAGCCTCAAAATCCAGGGCTTACTGCTGGGATGCAAAATAGATATATCCTTATCATTAACCTTATCTACAAATAAATGCATTGCATAGAGGAGCGCAAGGAAAATTGCAAGTCCGACTTCAATGTATAACTAAAGAAGAAAAAAATTCTCTTTTGAAAATTCATGATCATAAACCAGCCTTACTGTGTATTCAGCAAGAATTCACACATTCTCAATGGTCTAAAGAGTCCAAGATAAGAATCTAGTTACACTGGTCCTCAGTTGTGCCTTTTGAATCAAAAGAAAACCCCTCAGGAGAGTCCAACCTTATCCTATCCCTCTAAGAATTCTCACAGATAAAATTCCAGGAGTATAAGCCCACAGTTAGAAATCACAAACACATTGGAAAAAAAAAGGGATGGTAAGTGAACAAGAATTAGCTGAAAAGATTAAATGCAGAATCAGACTGATAAAAGACTTCAAACTTTGGAATTCCTTCATTCTTTTTTGCCCTCTTGCTTTTTTATTCTCAATCCCTTTTGCATGTAAAACTACATTTTAAAACATTTTATCCTTGGCTGGGCGCAGTGGCTTATGCCTGTAATCCCAGCACTTTGGTAGGCCGAGACAGGCAGATCACTTGAGGTCAGGAGTTTGAGACCAGCCTGGCCAATATGGCAAAACCCCGTCTCTACTGAAAATACAAACAGTAGCTGGGCATGGTGGCAGGCACCTGTAATCCGAGCTACTCAAGAGGCTGAGGCAGGAGAATCACTTGAACCCAGGAGGTGGAAGTTGCAGTGAGCCAAGATTGTGCCACTGCACTGCAGCCTGGGTGACAGAGCCAGACTCTATCTCAAAAAAAAAAAAAAAAAAAAAAATTATCCTTTAGTGTTTAATTTCATTGTTAATAGCATATAAGCACCTCTTTGTGATAAAGTTAGAAATTAATAATACAGAAAAGTTTAACCTGTAAACTAAATGTAGTTGCTGACATGGATTCTGATTATGACATTTATGTACCAAGCTATACAAGCTTCGGTGAAAAAAAAAAAAGTACAGGCTGGGCACCGTGGCTCACTCCCAGCACTGTGGGAGGCCAAGGTGGGTGGATCCTCTGAGGTCAGGAGTTCGAGACCAGCCTGACCAACATAGTGAAACCTTGTCTCTCCTAATAATACAAACATTAGCCAGGTGTGGTGGCAGTCACCTGTAATCCCAGCTACTCAAGA
This sequence comes from Theropithecus gelada, assembly GCF_003255815.1. Classification (NCBI taxonomy): domain Eukaryota; kingdom Metazoa; phylum Chordata; class Mammalia; order Primates; family Cercopithecidae; genus Theropithecus; species Theropithecus gelada. The sequence continues at coordinate 109,732,385 of NC_037668.1, forward strand.
GTCTGAAGCAGGAGAATCACTTAAACCCGAGAGGAAGAGGTTGCAGTGAGCTGAGATTGCACTACTGCATACCAGCCTGGGAGACAGAGCGAGACTCCATCTCAAAAAAAAAGAGTAGAAATAAGAATAAGTCCTTTTTTGTTTAGCTTAAACAAACAAGTAAATATTTTATTAAGTTAAAGATAGTAAACCATATGTTTATAGCTATTACATAACTATAAACTTTAATATTTTTGTTTTCAAACTTTAATATTTTTATAGACAGAAACCATTTAGCACAATACTAAAAATGATACATATTATAAATTATTAGAATATGTTTTATTTCTGTAGCACATTTTTGCCCAAATCTCCCGGACTTTCAACTTTCTATTTGTGTTTTGACATTTTTTTTTAGAAAGGAGTTGTGTTCGCACTTGATCCCAAGCCCCTGATGGCGCTTATAGTGGGCAGTGGGCCAAAGCTGAGCTAATTGTAGTCTGTCTTATAATTTTTTAAACTGGAATTGTGGAACTGACTTTTAGGCAAAGGGAGAATATATCAATTGATGGATCCCAAGCAAGGCTGATTCCGAGCCTTAATTCCAGTTATTAAACTTCCTAGGAATCCATGAACCAGTAAATTGCCCGTGCTGAAACTTATTTGAGTTTCTGTAACTTGCCACCAAAATGGTCCTGATAACTACACTTATATAAAGAAAATTAAATTCTGAGATGGTTTCCTGCATGCTGATAGTCATAGAAGACAATGAATTAATAATACCTTGAATACCTTTTCCACCAAAAGAGAAGGGAATTGGGAAGAGTTTCTGGATGAGTTATTTTGAAGCCTTGCCTTGACTAGAGTGTACCGTCTTCCTCTGTTTTATTCCAGAGGCAAGTCAAAGGAAGAAGGATTGCCCACAATTATTTCTTATGGCAAGGTTAGGACTACCAGTATTTTGACAATTAAGCTTCTGTATCTAGAGGGATTCCATCAAGAAGCTCTTCCTGGATATCGTATTATTTTCCAATTACTTTCTACTTGAGCGTTCACATGACCTCAAAAGCAATGGAAGGGACTGACATTTAGGTGTAGAATATAATAATTATTGAGCATTTTACTCTATGTTAGGTACCCGGTTGGTCGATTTAAATTTATTTTCTAGTTAAGTGGTATGGGCTGAATTGTGTCCTCTCAAATTTATGTGTTGATGTTCTAACACCTAGTACCTCAGAGTGTGACTGTGTTTGGAGACAAGGTCTTTAAAGAGGACACTAAGATTGAATGAGGTCATTGGGGTGACCCCTAATCCCATATGACAGGTGTCCTTATAAAAAGGGAAGATTAGGACATAGATACCCACAGATGAAGAACATGTGAACACATGGGAGATGATGGCTATCTACAAGTTGAGGAGAGAGGCCCCAGAAGAAACAATCCTGCTGACACTTTCCTGGAGTGTTGGACTTCTAGCTTCCAAAACTGGAGGAAAATTAGTTTGTTGTTTAAGTCGCCCATCTGTGGTATTTGTTATGGCAGCCCTAGCAAATGACTACATTAAGTTATATATATTCTCCTTACTCAGTACTAGTCAATCATCAAGGGCTGGCCAATCTAACCCTAAAATACATTTCAAATGTCTGCTCTCCTCTCTCTTCCTTCCATTACTATCTTAATTTAGGCTTTATTTGTCTTACTTGAAATATTCCAACAACCTTCAGGTTCTCTTCATTTTAATAAAAGCATTCATACTCATGATGGCAAACACATTAGATTGTGAGGCTGCTGAGAGCAAGGTGTGCTTTGCACTGCCTACTTAATCCAGATGGAGTCATGGTTCCCAAACTTGACTGTGCATCAGAATTGTGGCTGGCATTTTTAAAGTTACAGATTTTCAGACTCCTGACCATGTGTATTGAATCAGAATCTGTAGGCATGTGGGTTAAAATACTGGTATTTTAAATATGTTCACAAGTTGATCTTATGAGCAGTATACATCGTTGCTTATTTTTGTCCATCTTTTTATTAATAATCATGTGACAGTGTCTTCCACCATTGTTACCTCAGTATTTAGTACTATGTCATCCATTATCACAGTAGTTTTTGGAATAATAAATTTAATTATACTTTTTTGAAGTAAAACAGTGATTCTTTTACATCGATTATGTATTTCAATAATTTTCTTGTTGAAGTTATGTTTATTGTAGGTTATGATATATCCCATCTCGTCAGAAGCTATAAAATGTCATAAGTATGCTTTAATAGGTATAACAGTAACAAAAGATGATGCCTACCCAATTTGTTCACTATAAAACTGATAAGTAGGTTCCAGCACTAGGATGTACCCTTCAATATGTCCCAAATTAAGTGAATAAAATTTGGAAAAAGCTGGCAGATACATTTATTTTTCTTGTAGTTGTTTTGTGACCTAACACTATTTGCATTGACACAAATTGTGTGGTAAGACCACAAGTAAAAGACAACATACAGTTCACCTTGGAAAAGGAGGAGGTAATGTCTGAAATTTTATCTGGTCTCTCATATTAGAAGCTCAATTCATGCTTATCATTTCATAAAAATTGACAACTTTATACCCTGCAAAAAAAAACCATACTGCTTTTCTTACTTTAAACATAAAAAGTCTCCAACGCTGAAGCAGTGGGTCTTTGTGTCTACTCATAGATAGGAAAGCATGATCCTAGAAAAGGGTAACAAATAATGGCAGTTGGTCCTCCCAAATAAACTCTGCTGTAGTCTGTGCTGTACTTGAAATCAAAGGCAGTCTTTCTGTCTATACTTAGACAACAAAAGGAAAAGTTGCTGAATATACCTGCCAAAGTCACTATTTCAACATATATTTGTTTTGAATCTATTATAGCAAACATATAATCTGGGGAGATCAAAAGAGACATGATTCTTGCATTTGTGGAGCATTCAGCTTGGGTAATAGAAGTCCTGGTTTAAAAAAAAAAAAGAAAGTAGGATGTTTACAGGAGCCTGAAATGGAGGCAAACAGGTAGAGTGTGTGAGAAGAAGTCATGCCCAAATGACACTTCCTAGAGGGACCAGTTACTCTGTGCTCAGATGTCAACAGCCAGGAGTACTCTGGGACTTGAGCAAACAAATGAACATGACATTTCAGTTCGGTCTTTACTGTCCATGCATACCTTGTAAAAACGTTGGTACAGAAACTAAATATTATCCTTGGGCTACTTCTCCTTTCCTAAATGTATACATTCATGTATTCATTAAACAAGTATTATATTAAAAGTTTTTCTAAAATAAGGCCTTTTTAGCTGACTGAAAGGCCTCAGTATGAAGTGATATATGAACTAACTAGCTAGTCCTTGGGTTACTTTTTTCTGGTACATATTTTAAACATTCTGGATCTTTCAGATTACAATCTTGACCACAAGTAATGATTTACTATTAGTGCTTCCAAATTTGGGTTAGCATCATCAGAATGGGAAGTTAGCTATTTCTTCTATCATGATATTGCCTCTGAAAAATTCTGACTATAAGTATTGTGTTTTTAAACTGAACTGTGCCTCACAGTACCTTAAAGCATATTTCTTTTTTTTTTTTTTTTTGAGATGGAGTCTCACTCTGTTGCCTAGTCTGGAGTGCAGTAGCATAATCTCTGCTCACTGCAACCTCTGCCTCCCGAGTTCAAGCAATTCTCCTGTCTCAGCCTCCCAAGTAGCTGGGACTACAGGCGCACGCTACCACACCCAGATAATTTTTGTATTTTTAGTAGAGACAGGGTTTCACCATGTTGGCCAGGATGGTCTCGATCTCTTGACTTTGTGATCTGCCTGCCTTGGCCTCCCAAAGTGCTGGGATTACAGGCATGAGCCACCACGCCTGGCCAGTAGGATTTTTGTAAAATTAAAATAGGCTTAGTAAAGAGGATTTGGGAAATTGAAAAAATAGATAAAGAAAACATTGCCATATTCCCAGTACCCAAATACAACCACTCTTAACACTGTAATAAATATATTTCTAGTCTTTTTACTATGAGTTGTTTTGATTGTTATTTTATATAATTTTGTCATCACATATGTAAACATATACATACATATACATACACAATACAACTTAGCTCCCTGCTGGTGGGAGAAATCTTCTGTAGAGGATAAGTTAACAGCCACTGGAGAAAGATTGACCTGGGTTCCAATTCAAGCATTATCACTTGCTGGTGTTTATTGCCTTAGACATATTACTTATGTCTCTCAGACTCATTTTTCTGATCTATAACATTAAAATAACCTAGAACCTACTTCTTAGGCTTATTGCTAACAGTAATTAATGTAATTAACACTGTGGTTGGCACAGTGTCTAGAAAATAGTAAGTTCTTAATGATGATTAAATTATTATGCATACTATTCTGATATAATCATCAAATATAAAAATTTTCAGGCTAAAAATTCCCAATTCTTTCAGCCTTCTCTCACATGAAATAGTTTTAAGTACCCTTACCATTCAGGCTGCTAACTCCTAAGAGTTCTAAATTCTTCCCATCTATATCTTCTGCAAAATACTACTTCCAGAACTGAGCATGGTAATGTAAACAATTTGAAATGGAGTTAGATTATATTCTCCATTATTCTATACACATCCTAAATTTATTAATGCAGCCTAAACCACTTCTTCCTTTGTTTGTTGTTTGCTTTTGTAATTGTATTATACCACTGATTCACTGCTAAGTTAAGTTCTTCATTTTCCCCCCAGGAGTACTGTTGCTAAGTCACATAACCGTTAAACTAAATTTAGTCAGTTGGTGTTTTGGTCCCAAGGCAAGACCCTACAATTATTCCAACCAAATGATGTAGTTTTAAAGTTTGTTCATCTTTTTGTTGTTAAAACATTTGGCTGGGCATGGTAGGTCACACCTGTAATCCCAGCACTTTGGGAGGCAGAGGCAGGTGAATTGCCTGAGTCCAGGAGTTCAAGACCAGCCTGGGCAACATGGTGAAAACCCATCTCTACAAAAAATTAGCCGGGTGTCATGGCACATGACTGTAGTCCCAGCTACCCAGGAGGCTGAGGTGAGAGGATCACCTGAGCCCAGGAGGCATAGGCTGCAGTGAGCTGTGATCATGCCACTGCACTCCAGCCTGGGTGACAAGTGAGACTGTTTCAAAAAAATTTTAAAAAGGACATTTGGATCTTGATTTTATCATACAATGTATTTTCTCACCTTCCATAGCTCATGTAACCTATGACCTATTTTTAATAGGCATGCCTTCTCATAGCTTTATCTCAGTCACTGATAAATATGTTCACATTAGCCAAGGCCAAAGACTAAGGTCTGTGGTATACCCCTTGAAAAGTCTTCCTCCAGGCTGACACAGATTTATTAACATTGCCATTGGGTATAATCAACAACCAGTTACGAACACACATAATACTATCCCTAGGTCAGGTGCGGTGGCTCACGCCTGTAATCCCAGCACTTTGGGAGGCCAAGGCGGGCATAGTATGAGGTCAGGAGATGAAGACCATCCTGGCTAACATGGTGAAACCCTGATGGAGACCATCCTGGCTAACACGGTGAAACCCTGTCTCTACTAAAAATACAAAAAAAATTAGCCAGGCGTGGTGGCGGGCACCTGTAGTCCCAGCTACTCAGGAGGCCGAGGCGGGAGAATGGTGTGAACCCGGGAGGCGGAGCTTGCAGTGAGCCGAGATCTCGCCACTTGCAATGAGCCTGGGTGAGAGAGCGAGACTCTGCCTCAAAAAATAAACGAACAAACAAACAAAAACAGCTATCCCTAAACCTGTATTTCTCCATCTTGTTCACAAGGACATAAATAAAGACCTTATTAAATGCTTTGCTAGAATCTACAGATCTGTATATCTATTGTTCTGATATACCAGCTTAACTCTGACAGAAAAGAATATCTAAGAGTAGGCTGAATAGCTTACTCTTTTTGAATTTAGACTTTTTCCTAATAACCACTTTAAAAAATGTTCATGACATCATCTTTTATAATAAATATTATATAAGCTATTCCCCACCTCTCACTGCCACCAAGCAACATCCATTTCATGGATAGAAAGTTTGCAGACTGACATTTTTTGAACATAAGGCATTCCTCTCCAATGCCTCCCTCCTCCCCATTTTTCAAAGGTAATCGGTTGAATATTTCATAATCTCATTTAGAAGTTCTCCTTGTAATAATTCATAGAGGTCAAGAGACATTTTGGCAGCTATACCAGTCAAGTTCTCCCAGTAGAGCATACAGGTGAAGTATTCAGACTTTGTAACTAAGTTCTTGCTGCAAATTTTAGCTCTACACATTTGCAGTTGTATGATCTTGGGCAACTTATTCAACCAAATAGTAACATATGCTTTATAGGGTTGCTATGATGATTAAGTGAACAAGTGCATATAAATACTTAGTATATACTTTATATCCTTATTTATCCTCCATAAATGCTATCTACATTATAATCCCTTTATTTTGTCTTTCAATTTTTAGTTAATGTCCAATGCTCTTGACTTCATTCATCACATATTTATTGAGTATACTTGGTACATACAAGGCCCTAGAGATAAAGTAGTGAACAAATCAAAGTACCTGCATTCATGGAGCTTATAGTCCACTACAGGAAAACAAAAACAAAAACAAAAACAAAAACACTAAAGTATGTAAAATAATGGCAATCAGTGATGGGAAGAATGAAAAGTCTAAGGGGTTGGAGAAATCTGAGAGGACTCTTTTAGAAAGGGTGGTCAGGGTCTTCTCTGAAGAGGTGACATATGAGCAGAGATATGAATGAACCAACAGGAAGAAACATAAAAGAATAAAGATGCTTTGCTTTCTCTTTTTCATGAATGAATTTTATGTTTTTGACTTAAAAAAAAAAAGTCCATTCCTTTATTGATCGCCCTCCTCATTTCATACTAAGGAAAAGCATTTTTCATTATCTTTAGTATATTTCACAAGCCATAGCTCATTCTGTGCTTTAGTCTTGCTAAGTTTTTATAGGTCTATGCTACCTTCATATATTTGTGCTTGATTATGTGTCCCCTTTTACCATCTTTTGCACATGCTGTTTTAAATTCAGAGCCTGTCAGTAAGTCCCTATGCAGCACACTGGTTTCTTTAGTTTCCTCGCCATTTTCCTGCTCATTAGAATCATTTGTGTTTGCATAGGCAGAACACTGCTTAAATCAAACTCTAAGAGCGTATGGTTGCTTTTCCCCAAGGTTCCAATCATTTCCATTCTACGTACTGGTTTCTGTCAGAATGGGTCCTGAGCAGGAGTTCCCCTTAATGCTTACTCTGCCTTCTGGGAAATGAAATTATCAGCAAGGCCAGTCAAGAAATTGTCACCATTTTGCTTTCTGAGGTATGAAAGTTTCTGCAGATACTTGGAGACCTAAATCCCTAACACTAAGATATGTTGCAGCTCTGCCATCATATCTGAGGTCTGCACTAGAAAAGCATCCTATCTTTCGTTCTGACCAGGAAGTCTGTAGTGCAGTCACATAGTGCTATCATTTCTGTGTTTCTCATTTTATGTTCACCTAGATTTTTCTCCAGTGTTCCTCCAGCTACAGGTTCTTGGATTTACATGTAGGTTCATAACTTCTAATCAGCAAGGACTATATACCTGGCCTTCCAATCAGCTTGATTGAATTATAATTAAAATAAATTGGATTAAAAATTAATTGTTGATATGACCAAATTTTATGCCCAGAAAACCACAACTTTCCCCTCAGTTTAATATTAACAAGCAGTATGAAATAGTAGAAAGCTTTGGGATGGAAGGTGAATTCTAGCTGGGAGACTTCCTACAAGCTACAGATTCATCATGTATCAGAACTGAAGGACCCTGAATGGTGAAAAATCTGGACCCTCTACTCATCTACTGATGGGCAAATTGTGGCCTGAAAAGGTTAACTGACTTGCTTAAAGTGTCACAGCTAGTTGGGGATAGTATCGTGACTGCAAGACAGGGTTCTTTTCCTTGGGTCAGTAAGTTTCATCCCAATATGTTATCTTCCATTAATAGCCCCAGAATTTCCTACTATGAAATGTAATAATAATATCTGCCCTTTCTACCTTACAGGGTTGTTGTGAAATAATAGGTATATAATAATAATGGTTGTGTAAGGTGGTATTATGATAATGATTTTAATGATTTAATCTGTAGGTTTCCTGGACTTTTCCTTCTCATTTAAGTGATATGCATTTGAAATATTAATCTTGGTTGAAATGTGCTTACTTTGTTGTAGGTTTAGGACGAATTGCAGGCTATGTCTCCCCACAGAAGAAACAGCTTTTGACATCCCTAAGACCAGGGTGGTAATCCTTGTTCTGTTATTCAAGGGATGCATGACAATACATCCTCTTAACCTTTCTGATTTTAGTTTTCTCATTTGTTAAAGGGTTAAACATTCCTATCTCTTATAGTTGTGAAAATTGATATAGAAAAGCTAAATATCAGTGGCTGTTTTTGTTTCACTTATTTATTTATTTTCTCTTTTCCTCCTCCCTCTGTCTATGAGCTGCTTGACGCCAGACACGATTTATATTTATTTATCTTTGTATTCCTACAGTCTGGCACTCAATAGCTACACAGTATGTTTGTTGAATGAATTATTTACCAAGGTGAATAACATGGAGTGGGTCTGAGGATGGCAGCATTTTGTAGGTCAATGTTTTCCCATCTCTGCTCTTAAGAGTACAACACTGAGCTTTGTGGAGGTGCTGCAGAATGTGCCGTAGTGATGAGGGTGTAGCTGAAGTTTAATTCTGCCCCCTATTTTGCTTAATCAGTGCAGACATACTTGTTCCTCATTAATATGTACAACTGTTTTTAGAGGAAAAAGTTTTTCAGCTAAAAAAAAAAAAGTTGAAATGAGATATGTAGCTAAACAGAACCTAGGCTTTAAAAGGAGTTTCAAAAATCCAGCTTTAAATACTTCTTTTACAATTGTAAAACCTTAAGCCAGCTAACATCTCTATATCAGAATTTCCTTGTTATCATAGGACTGATAGCATTTCAGGTTAGTTACAGATGGGAGGAAGATATCACATACACACCTGCCATTTCCCAGTGTATTTAGCCAAGGATATAGAAGTTGAATCCAGGTGACCATGGGTATCAGAAGCAGGTGCATGCAGCAATCTTGGCTTGATTTTTCTTTTCCTCTGGTTCCTCTGGGCCACACAATTGCCAGGGACACTACTGCCAGCATTGAAAGGCACAATTTTTAAAACTCAAACTTGTTACTCTGGAAGCATTTATATTTCACGGCCTAGGCACTTCCATGCAAGGAAGTGTTTGCACATATAGGGCTGTCCCACTTGTAGAACCAAATCGGCACAAAGAAAACCTGCAGGCAGGATGGGGAAGAGCACACAAAGTCAGAGCCATGGATCCCTGAAAAGTGTCTCTGCTTCCAGCTCCCAGTGTTCCCGTATTTCTGCAGGTTTGTTTTGAAGATTAAAGCAGGGTAACACTAAAATATTTAATAATGTGTAAATGGTTGGGCTTGGGCACCAATAGATCAGAACAGATGCTGGTCATAAACTACCAGCAAGCCCTGCCAGTGCCTGCCAGCCAAATGCCAGCCTTAAAATAAAGTAACATTAAAATGTCCTCACAGTATCTGATACATAAATGGTGCTTGATTAATGTTGATCCCCTACCCTGTTTCCTTCTTATTCTTCTTGAATTAAATCCAGTAAAACAAAAAAATGGCAAATTCAAGAACACACATATTCAAGTAACCTAAGAAGTCAATCTTATTATTTTATCAGTATAATATATTTATGAGGGGGTATTTTCTAATGCCAGAATTCATTTTTTGGTCTACAGTAAAATGGATATACTTTAAAAAATTAATTATAAACTATTTACTGAATTAGAACCTAGCTGTTAACTAGTAATAGATGTTAGTTACACCCAATGAGCCTATTCTCTCTCTCTTCTAAGTTTACCATTTTTCCTGCAAGAAAGGGTTAATTATATCAGGTGCTTTGAAGCCCTGTTTCTCTGGAATTGATAGTGGAAAGGGAGACCAGTCTATCACAACCACTTGAGTCTTTATCTCCACTTCCCCAAGACATTCCAGAGATTTAGATATCCTCCTTCCTGTTTAGAATCTTTGCCAGAATGAGCATTGGAAGTAGGTGTAGGGTTTCTCAGGTAAGTTAGCTTTTTAAAAAATGTTGAACTAGCCTTTGGAGAGTTTTACTGGTTGGGAAAATAGAGTTTAGAAGGAAGGACATCTTTGTAGCCAAAGTAAAACAGGACTGTATCTATGTGAGTGTCAAACAAGACAAGGCAGGGGGAAGGATCAGTAGTAGGGAAGGGATGGAAGGACAAGTAATTGGCAGGCTTTACCATTTAGTGAGTTCTCTCTGGCCTTATCATCAGGTGATGCTTTTGCCATGCATTGGAAATCTGTAATAGCTCTTCTCTTTGTGTGGCTTTTAGAAAGCTTAAAGGCAAACGAAGGGCTTATGTCCAGCACGTATATAGGCATACTTTGCTTGTGTTCACCTTTCTCGCTATTTATTTATTTATTCATTTTGAGACAGAGTCTAGCTCTGTCGCCCAGGCTGGAGTGCAATGGCGCAATCTCAGCTCATTGCAACCTCTGCCTCCCCAGTTCAAGCAATTCTCCTGTCTCAGTCTTTTGAGTAGCTGGGACTACAGGTACACACCGCCATGCCGGCTAATTTTTTTTTTTTTGTATTTTAGTAGAGATGGGATTTCACCTTGTTGCCCATGCTGGTCTCGAATTCCTGAATTTAGGCAATCCATCCATCTTGGCTTCCCAAAGTGCTAGGATTACAGGTGTGAGCCACTGTGCCTGGCCTCTTTATTTGTTTTTTAATTTTCAATTTTTATTTTTTCCTTGCCTCTACGTTCTTATTATTTTTATCTCTTCTTGTTTGTAAGTCTTCTTAAATCCCTTTTAAAATATGAAAGAAAATAAATAAATAAATAAATAACTCTATAAACATAACTAAGAGTGAGTAGATCCTTCAAAATGATCATTTAAAACATTACAAGTACAAACAACAATACTAGCATACGTACGATGATAGGATTTTTATGTAGTCAATATAAAGCTATATATTTCAAAATGTACTTACAAAATTCTTTGCTATAATACAACCCAGGAAGTAAGAGAGAATGTTCAAAATTGTTTCATATGAGCTTATACAAGTTTAAGTATTTATATAACAGCATTAGAAAAGTTGTCAACTATTTTATGCTATTATACTGTTTTATGCTCTTAAAGATACTAAAATAATAGCAAATATTCGAAGAGTTGTTATGTGCCAGGTACTATCTGTATTAATTCATATAACCCTCACCACAACACTATAAGACACAGGTAATGATCATTCTCATTTTATTAATTAGAAAAAACAATTAATTTAAAGTTGAGCTTCCATAACTTGCTTAAAAATGCACAGCTTGAAAATGGTGAAGCTGAGATCTGAACTTGGGTGGTCTCAATGAAATTCTAAGCTTTTAAATTATATTGCTTTTCTAAAAATAATATAAAAAAGCATCTTAATATTAAATTAACCAGAGTTAAATGACCTTACACTTTATGAGGACTTTTCAGATATTTTCAACAGATCTTTTTCTAGGTAATGGAGAAGAAAACATTAATCTTTAATATAGTTTTTACTTTAAAAAAGTAGTATCTGTGACTTCTTTGAAAGCATGTGTCAAGTTCAGTGGTGGTGTTTCAAAAACTTTCACAGAGCAAAGTAATCTCAAATGGTATTTACCATATTCTTGACTGTACCAAATTGTAGAATTTTAAGTAAGAAGTGAATATAAAAGATTACAGCTCTGAATAGTAAGGATTGCAGCCTTGGCCAGGTGCAGTGGCTCACAACTGTAATCCCAGCACTTTGGGAGGCCAAGGTAGATGGATCACTTGAGGCCAGGAGTTCGAGACCAATCTGGCCAACACGGTGAAACCCTATCTTTACTAAAAATACAAAAATTAGCAGGGCATGGTGGTGCGTGCCTGTAATCCCAGCTACTTGGGAGGCTGAGGCATGAGAATCACTTGAACCCGGGAGGTGCAGGTTGTAGTGAGCTGAGATCATGCCATTGCATTCCAGCCTGGGTGATAGAGTGAGATCCTGTCTAAAAAAAAAAAAAAAAAAATTGCAACTTCATGGAATGCTTACTAAGCATCAAGAAAAAAAATTCCACTTTTCAATGTATGTGTTTTGTTAAGGGGCAAAAAATAGTAAAAATGTTTCATTTTTTAGTATGGACACAGATTAAGTTAATTGGTATTAATTATCCAATTTTATGAATTAACTATATCTTTTATCTTTCAATTTGGCAGAAGTAAAAAGGGAGAGAAAGCAAAATTTTTGTAAGCTAAATACTATGAATACGAGAAGCTTAGTTTTACTTTTTTCATTTAGAAGTGTCTTGCTTAGTGGGAAAAAAAAGAGAAAATTTCTGTTATGAAGGGGATCCAATCATATTTGCCAACATTAGTTTCCAGGCTGTACAGAGAATTATTTGTGATGATTTTCATTTAAATGGATTATATTCCATCAATTGACAGACATTTGTTTTACTAAAGTTTTAATAGTAAAGTTGCTTAGATAATTATTTAATAAAGTGGTAGGCAGGAGTTTGTGTGCCCTAAGACAGAATTAAGAAAATTACAGTTGATTAAAAGATGTATAAAACTGTTAGAAAAAGGAGAGGAGTGTTTCAATGAGGCTACTACAATGTGCACAGAGAGTATTTTCAGAAATTACATATTACTTAGGATTTTAAGCTGATAATAAAGAATATTATGCAAATGATAAAATTTGTAGAAAATTTTCAAACTAGCATGTTTAGGCCGGGTGTGATGACCCACACCTGTAGTCCCAGCACTTTGGGAGGCTGAAGTGGGAGGACTGCTCAAGCCCAAGCATTCCAGACCAGCCTGGGCAGCATAGGGAGACCCTGTCTGTACAAAAAATTAAAAGTCAGCTGGGCATGATGGTGCACACCTGTAGTCCTAGCTACTCAGGCAGCTAAGGCAGGAGGATTGCTTGAGCCCAGGAATTCCAGGAGGCCTTGAGCTATGATCATGCTACTGTATTCTAGCCTGAGCAACAAAGTGAGACCCCGTGTCTAAAAAAAAAACAACAAAAAATCATTCCAAAACCGAACCAGCATGTTTAATATCAATGATTCTCACCTTGTGGAGATGAGAATTTAAAATACAGTTATAAGCTGCGTGTGATGGCTCACACTTGTAATTCCAGTGATTTGGAGACCAAGGCAGGAGGATCACTTGAGCCCAGGAGTTTGAGACCAGCCTGGACAAAATAGACTCTTGTCTCTACAGAAAAAAAAAAAAAAATTGGTGGGTGTGGTGGTGGTGCATCCCTGTAGTCCCAGCTACTTGGAGGCTAAGGTGGGGGGACTGCTTGAGCCTGGGAGTTGGAGGCTGTAGTGAGCCATGATAGCCCCATTGCACTCTAGCCTGAGAGACTGAGGGAGACTCCATCTCCAAAAAATAAAATTAAATAAAATAAAGGGTTATATTTCATGAGAAAATATGTTGGCCTGTAATCATACTAAAAATTTGTATATGAAGATAGAAAATACAAAAGAAAATTAGGAATAATGATAATGTACTAATAACACTCACCAATAAGAAATACAGCATAAAATTTGGCATATTAAAAAAATATTCTTAATTTAGCCAGGTACAATGGCTCATGCCTATAATCCCAGCATTTTGGGAGGCTGATGTGGGTGGATCACTTGGGGCCTGGAGTTTGAGACCACCCTGAACAACATACTAAAACCTTGTCTCTACTAAAAACACAAAAATTAGCTGGGTGTTGTGTGCACACCTATAATCCCACTAGTCATGAGGCTGAGGCATGAAAATCACTTGAACTCGAGAGGCAGAGGTTGCAGTGAGCCAAGATTGTGCCATTGCATGCCAGCCTGGAAGACACAGTGAGACTGTGTCTCAATAAATATAAATAAATAAATAAATACAAATAAAATTTAAAAATTCTTAAACTCTGGAAGTCATTCCAATTTTAAGCAAATATTACTCTTTGAAAAGTATAATCTTAAGGAAGAATTTTTTAAACACCTCTGGGGCTATCAACTACTTCTGGTAACTTTTAGTGAAGGCTTAGCTTGTTTGCCTTAAAACATTTTGTGTTTTTGGTGGTTTCTGCTCTATTGTGTTTTTATTTAACTACATCTATTAAACTGTATGTTAATTCATCAAAGATTGTTTACTTCCATTTGCCTGACTGAAAAAGTCTGTGATATGGTTTGGCTGTGTGTCCCCACCCAAATCTCATCTTGAATCTTACTCCCATAATTCCCACGTGTTGTGGGCGGGACCCGGTGGGAGATAATTTGAATCATGGGGATGGGAGTGGTTTCCCCCATACTGTTCCTGTGGTAGTGAATAAGTCTCATGAGATCTGATGGTTTTATTAGGTGTTTCTGCTTTTGAATCTTCCTCATTTTTTCTTGCCACCACCATGTAAGAAATGCCTTTCACCTCCTGCCATGATTCTGAGGCCTCCCCTGCCATGTGGAACTGTAAGTCCAATTCAACCTCCTTTCCTTCCCAGTCTCGGTTATTTCTTTATCACCAGTGAAAATGGACTAATGCAGTCTGATTTATTTCATGTCATCTCTTGGTGAAGTATAGTTATGGGATATTAGGTCATACCAAAATAATCAAAATCATTATTTGTTTCTGTCAAGGCACATTTCCATGTAGGGAAACTAACTGAACAAGTCACATAAAAATGGCTGAGTGTGGTGGCTAACGCCTGTAATCCCAGCACTTTAGGAGGCCAAAGAGGGTGGATCACCTGAGGTCAGGAGTTTCAGACTAGCCTGGACAACATGGTGAAACCCCGTTTCTACTGAAAATACAAAAATTAGCCAGGCATGGTGGCACATGCCTGTAATCCCAACTACTCAGGAAGCTGAGGCAGCAGAATCACTTGAACCTGGGAGGCGGAGGTTGTAGTGAGCTAGGGTCGCACCACTGCACTTCAGCCTGGGTGACAGAGCAAGACACTTGTCTCAAAAAGAAAAAAAAAAGTGTAAGATAAAACATCAATAGAAGAGTGGTCGGAAGTGATGACAGGTGGGGAGAAAAAAGAAAACTGGTGAAAGTGAATATAAATAGAGAATAGACTAAGTCAATCAGTACAAATAAAGGGGCAATATAATTTCAATATGATCTATGACGTAAGAACACAAATGAGGTAATACATATACAAATCCTTTGAACAAAGTAAAGCACCATTGCTACTATTCAATATATTTCTTCATGTCTCATAATGTTTATTGACAGTATAATTCACACTTTTTTTCAACATAAAAATTATTGACCACCAGAGCTCAAACATAAATGTTTATAGGGGCCAGGAAGAAAAATAATGGGTGAAGGGCAGCTGGGTGAAAGATATAGTCCTCATGATCTATCTTCTATTTTCCACTTTATAGAAATATGGGTGATGACACATTTCAATTTCCTTTAATGCCACTATTAAAATAGAACATAAAACATTACACAAATGGAGTGATTCATGGCACAAGATACTTTGCCTTGGTTTTGAGGAGTAATAAGAAATGACAGAGAATACAGGGAGTAAGAAAGGGTGATAGTTTGGATGTTTGTCCCCTCCAAATCTCATGTTAAAATGTAGTCCCCAGTATTAGAGGTGGAGTCTGTGGGAGGTGTTTGGGTCATGGGGGAGGATCCCTCATATATGACTTGGGGTCCTCCCCACAGTAGTGTGTTCATGCAAGATTTGGTTGTTGAAAATAGTCAGGGACCTCCCCCATCTCTCTCTTGCTCCCTCTCTCTCCTGCTCCCTCTCTCTCCATGTGATAAGTCTGCTTCCCCCCTTTGCCTTCACCATAATTGTAAGCTTCCTGAGGCCCTCAGCAGAAGCAGATGCCAGCATCAAGCTTCCTGAACAATCTGCAGAAACATGAGTCAAATAAACCTCTTTTCTTTATGAATTACCCAGTCTTGGGTATTCCTTTATAGGAATGCAAAACAGACTAACACAGAGGGCATGTTTTGTTTAAAAGGTAAAGTCTCTCCTCCTGGATGTTGCTATGACCTAATATATGCCAAATGCTGCCAGATCTTTCTATTTTTTCTTCAGAAGTTGGAAATCCATACTTTTTTTTTTGAGATGGAGTCTCACTCTGTCACCCAGGCTGGAGTGCAGTGGCATGATATGGGCTCAGTGCAACCTCCGCCTTCCAGGTTCAAGCGATTCTCCTGCCTCAGCCTCCCAAGTAGCCAGGATTACAGGTGCCCGCCACCACGCCCGGCTAATTTTTGGTATTTTTAGTAGAGACAGGGTTTCACCATGTTAGCCAGGATGGTCTCAATTTCCCGACCTTGTGATCCACCCGCCTTGGCCTCCCAACGTGCTGGGATTACAGGGGTGAGCCATGGTGCCCGGTCTGGAAATCCACAATTTTATGGAAATCTCCTAATTTTTAAGAGTTGACAGACGATAGATTAAAAAATGAAACAAAACCAAAGACAGTGTGACCCACTATCTATGGTGCAAACAAACTACATTTGTGGGGTAGATTTTATACAGGTCACAGCAGTTTGAGACCTCTATTTTATGCCTTGCTAAGAGCTGGGCATATAAAGTTTAGAGAGATTCTAAGGAGCTTACAGTCATGTGGGGAAGAGGACAAGTAAACCAACAAATACAGTGATGTGTAATAAATTCTATGATAATCAATGTTCATTTTGATGATTCTTCAACACTGAAAAATTGCACATCATCAAAGAAAGATAAAATGATATTTAGTATAATTTTCTTAAATAGCGAAATACTGTACTAACATATTTTGGAAATTTTTTTTAAAAGCAGGAATGTTGCTGGGCACAGTGACTCATGCCTGTAATCCTAGTATTTTGGGAGGCCAAGGTGGGCGGATCACGAGGTCAGGAGATCAAGACCATCCTGGCCAACATGGTGAAACCTCGTCTCTACTAAATATACAAAAATTAGCCGGGTGTGGTGGTGAGCTCCTGTAATCCCAGCTACTTTGGAGACTGAGGCAGGAGAATTGCTTGAACCGGAAAGGTGGAGGTTGCCGTGAGCACCTGGGGACAGAGAGAGACTCCGACTCAAAAAAAAAAAAAAAAAAAAAAGTGAAACAGGAATGTAAACAAAAAGAAACAGCATTTAAAGTGCCAGCAAAAAATCCAAACATCTCCTTTTTTGGACATTTCTATTAGTTTACTCTTCAAGATAATATTAATAAAAATTTTTCTAGTGATCTGGCAGGGAAAAATTGGTTGAAAAGGCTCTTTGGTTGTTGGAGGTAGGGTTCCAGGCTTTGACAACTTAGTGAGTCATAAGTGAGCTACGATGGAAATATGGTACTTTTTACCATAATGTATAATTTGTCGAAGATGTTTTCCCCTTGAATAAAACCAAAATACCAGGGTGCAAAACATAACCCTTGAAAACTTAAATGTAAATCCTGTTGATTCTAATTTCTGAGGTTCCCTGGACACATCTTTATCTTATCTAAGTTGTTGGGACAGGAAAGGTATAAAGGAGAAGAGTGTTCTAGGGAAAATGTAATTGACAGCCAACATTTCAGCTTTTCTGAATTCAATAATTCACATGCCTTAATTTCCTGCTTTCCTTGAGATATTTACCACCTATCCAATGCACACATACACACAGACACACACAAACACACACTCAGGATGATTAGTAGTACTACAAACTCCTTTGACAATCTGTCTACATTTTTGTTTCTTTTTACTTAAAGCACACACAGAAATGTTGTTATTCTGGAAAATACTCAAATTTTCATTGTAATTACTAATTTATGCAGGTACTAAAATTTGTTTACATATGCCCTACAAAAATATTTCAATTAACTGACAAAACAAATTTATTATTAATGTAAATTTGTGTGTGTGTTTACATGTGGTGAGTACATTTGTATAAGATTTCTAGGTTATTCAACTTGCAATATCTATATCAGCCAAAGCAGTGCTGCAGAATATGGACAATACACTGAACTAAATATTACAATGGTATTCATCATCATAGGAATCTAACTCTCATCTGTTCCAGAAATACTTTCCATCAGCCATCTACAGCTAGACACTGAAAAGGTCACTGTTCTTCAAAAAGCTTCCGAGAATAAGTGAAATGTTTCAAAATTACCTCAGTATGATTGGTGCATACCATTCTGAATAGTATAATACTTCCTATGCCATACAAAGTTGGGAGCCATTTCTAGATACACAAATGTGAGCAGGCAGCCTAGGCACATGGTGAAACCCTGTCTCTGCCAAAAATACAAAAACTAACCCGGCCTGGTGGCACATGCCTGTGGTCCCAGCTTCTTTGTGGAGGCTAGGGTGGGAGGATCATTTGAGCCCAGGGAGGTGGAGGTTATGGTGACCTGAGATGGCACCACTGCACTCCAGCCTGGGTGACAGAGCAAGACCCCATCTCAAAAAAAAAAAAAAAAAAAAAAAATGTGAGTAGGGAGGGTGGTGCTTCCCAAGAGGAAGTTCTAAGTTCTAGAAAGGAGTTTGAGGCGTCTTTTTTCTTTTTAATTAAAATTTAAAATTTAAGGCATCTTTTAAAAATAGGAACTTTTAAAAGACCATTATCTCCCCAAGAGTCATGAGCTATTTTGGTAGACCAGAGACTTTACAAAATTGTATTAGACTGCTGAGAGCTTCTCATACCTGCCTCCTAAGGTTTGAGTATTGTGGGTAATTGGTATAAAATGGATGGCACAGTGTTATAGCTGGGTTTGTGGCCGGTTGGATGAAAGTGAGAGGACCGAAGAAGTTGGAAGCTCAAAGTTTACTACATGCCACAAAAACAGACTGAGATATTATTATGTGTGAAATTATGTCCTCTTTAGTAAATTAAGGCCAAAGGAAATTTGTTGATAGGATGGGTAACAAAATTGAAATAAAACCTGAATGAATCCACCCAAACCTAATATAATGGGGCAGTGGAACAGTGGCACACAGGAAAAAAAAACTGGATGGAATTTCCAAAAAAAAAAAAAACCAAAAAAAAGGAGATGAGCAGGTAAAAAAAAAAAAAAAACAGATATATATTACCTATTATGTTCTGTGTAGGATATACTTAAGTGAAAGCTAATTTTCCTGCAGGTTTAAAAATAAAATTGATAACTTGTCAAAAATTTATTCTATAACTTCACCAAAGTTGGAAAATTATTCATCGTTTTCATTATTTTTCTGAGTAAAAGTGTATTTTCAGGGAAAAAGGAACAAGAATAAAATGCATTTGAGAGAAAATTTTGTGAATAGTCTGTGAAGAAATAGTATATAGTTAAAATTTCAGAATGTCATGCATATTAAGCATAGTCTATAAATCCTTATGTCCTAATTAGTTTTGTGTATTAACTTATAAATAGTTTTGTATATTCTTGTTTCCTTTCTGTGCGTATTTCTCCTTTGTTTCCACAGATGATTTATTTCTCTGGGGAGGGAGTATGTTTACCATTTTCCAGCAGCACCTAGAGCACTGAATTGAGGAAAGCAGGTTTCTATGACTGCTGAATAATTGCCTTTATTATCCTTACATTTTGAAAAATATGTCAGCCTACAATTTTAGTAAAACCGCAAAATTAAAAATGAATATAGAAAATCATGTGCAAGTTTCCCCTGACATTAAATTACCCTGTTGTGCCAAATGTAGCACAAATGGCCTTCTAACAGGGGTCCTATGCAAACAGTGGGTGATCACAGAACACATCAGCAGCAACACCAAGTCACACTGGTGATGTCAAGGACAATGTATTCTGAATTCCATTTTGTATTTCTTATGTGATATTGTGCCAGAACACAAATATATAGACACAAATATATACATATACATGTGCATATATATTTTTTACAGAATTTAAATAATTCATTGAAATAAATTATTTAAATGATTTAAAAATTCCTTTGTCAAACAGATTAATGGAACCTTGTTATTCAAAAGATAAATCATTTTATATGAAGTGGCAAAGACTTCAAGGGCTAATAAAGGTTTTATGAGAGATAAACTTTTAATGAATTAATACTTTCTCATGGGCTTATTTTCTATATACATAAACATGTACACATATGCTTATGATGATGCTTATATCAACATTTCCTGGCTGATTTTTAAGGAAACAGTATTTACAATATTTAAAATAAAGTATTTGTACAGATTTTATTTTTAGCAGCTGAAGTATAATTCACCAAAGCAAAGGAGAAAGTTTAAATAATGGTGCTGTACATGTTATTATTTGTGTAATGAGATAAAATAGACCTTTTTTTAATTTGCAATTTATATGAATCTAGTAATCATTAGTCCTGAACAATTTTACTCAGGTCATTCTCTGACTTAAAATTTATTCTGCACTCAAGTCTTTTTGCTACATAGGTCTTAATCAGAAGATGTTTTGCTCTAGAAAATGATGGTGAACTAGTATTTATACAACAAGACCTTACGACCCTGGGAAAAATTTTAAGGATTTTTATAAAGCTCAGTACACATTCTTCAGCTAAATTTTGGCATAGTTTCAATTTTAGACTCCACTGAAATTCAGTTGGTTTATTTTATAATTAAAAACAAGAAAATCATAGTAACAAAAATATATAATGTATAGCACTCTTGTTTATAATAGAAACATCCATAAAGAAAGAAACATGCTCTAACTTTTCTCATTACCCCAAAGGGAATTGCATCTTTAATCACACAAAGCACAACTGCTTTCTAATTTTGTTTAAAGTGTTTCAGTACTTACAAAAACCAGATCAGGTTATTGTAAATCTAGAGCAAATTAGAATCATTGGCCTCTGCTCAGCTCTATGCAAGGGTTCTATGTAAATCATAAATTTAATGGCATATTAAGACACACATCTGTTTCAGTTTTGTAGAAGTTAATAATCTAACTACAGAGTATTTAAACACTTCTCTCACTAACTGAAAAATTCAGGCAAAGACAGACTTCCCTCAGTATATAAGGTATAATATTTTACTTCCAAATTTTGATAAGCTGTGAATATTCTTAAGGAAAGATAGTTTTCTAAATATTCAATCTAGTATCTATTTTTGACCTTAAATAATTTCCTCCTGTACAGAAATATTCAATATAAGCAAATAGGGCAGCATTATCATCTCAAATCTACACCTGCATAAAATATTTTGATTTATACATATATCAAGTTTAAAATCATTTTGCAACAGGGCATTGGAGAGAAAGTAAATATTGAATAATTATATGAAAATGTCAAAATTCGTTCTTTTAAATATTTTTCAGGTTCTTTATTTGATTACCCACAAATTTATTTTTAAATGATAAATGATAGTCTTCTTGGGATTCAGATTATTTGAAAATAATTCACATTCTTGGGTTCCTCAAACATTTACATTTCATAGCCAGCATTTTTACTCTGCTTTTCTCTAATTTTAACAAACTATAAAAATTGTTTTTATGTTATAACTATTACCTCTTTCCTTGACACGTCTCCTCATATATAGCAGTAACCCAGTATTATAATGAATTATTGTGTTTCAATTGTCATTAGATAATAAATAAGAAATTAGCTTTTCTTGCTGTGTATTCTACATTGTTTGAACAATTAAAAATATATAGTTTGAATTTGAGCTATTAATTAGGGTAGTAAGGAGATAATACTAATTAAGTTGGCGTTATTATCAGGACAACTAAAGTTGCCGCTGTAATGAAGGGGGCACTCTTAATGCACTAATAATCCTTGTTAGTTATATTGTAGATAGGTGATTTCGGTAACCAGGACAATTGACTAAGAGGGTGGATGGTCAGTGAAACACATTTCCATCACTAAAATAAAACCACTCAAAGAATACATTACCCAGGTGATGGTTTAGCAACATCTTTTTAATGTATAATGACTGGATAGGTTATTTATGTGTTTGTATTTCTAACCTAAAACAAATTTTTTCCCCAAATTTTTCATTAAATATTACCTAACAAAACCTTATCATTACTGAATCCTTTCAGTACTCCTTTGAGATATGAATGACATTTTAATATGATTCTAAATTTGGATGCTAATTTGAAAGAAAACTGATTCTTTTGTATCACAAAAGCATATGCCTATTACATCATTGTTTGGTCTAGGATCTCAGTGATTGATTTCATACTGACCTTAAGAATGCATTGTAAAGAGTTTCAATAAGTTGAAACCTGAATGATACTATTCTATTCTTTTATTAAGAAACTATGCTGATGGGAATTAGGTTTATAACACATTATTTTACTTTGCAAACTGCTATTCTACTTTCCAGATGCTCAGACATATTTATTTTTACTAAAATGTACATGACAAATAAAGGTCTTTAAAAAATAAAGCAGCAAAGTGGAGTAAAAGATCATAGTTATATTGATTAGAGAACAAAATCATGAAAAATATTAGTAAGAGTTAATTTATAGATCAGAAGGATCAAGCAAAGTCAAAGTCAAACATCTCATGTTACACAATTTTATGCTATAAAAGATTTTCAGAAATGAAACAGGCCCAGGAGCGGTGGTCCACGGCTGTAATCTCAGCACTTTGGGAGGGCTGCTTGAACTGAGGCGTTCAAGACCAGCCTGGGCAACATAGGGAGACCCCGTCTCTAGAAAAAATAAAAAAAATTAGCCAGGTGTGGTGACACTCATTTGTGGTCACAGCTACTCGGGAGATTGAGGTGGGAAGATTGCTGGAGCCCAGGAGGTCAATGCTGCAGTGAGCCATGACTGTGCTACTGCACTCCAGCCCCGGCTGGAGTGAGACACAGTCTCCATAAATAAATAAATAAATAAATAAATGAATAAGTTTTTTTGTGTCTAAAAAATACTAAGGAATCACAGAGTATAATTATTTTATGCTGTATAATTATGAAAACTTTAATGTATGAAAACATTATAAGTGTTATACACACTTGAAACAATATGAAAACATTATAAGTGTTATATAATTGTAGATTTGATTGACTTTCTAAAATGCAGAGAGGGTGTATGTGAGTTTGTTTCCTGACTCTTAAAAGCCTTTGCAAGTTTTGCCATACTACCGTGAACTATGACATGAATAATCAAAGTCATATTCTCAGAGGCACTAAAAATTCAATTTGGACTATTCTGTGAAATTGCTACTTGGTTATCTTTAAGGATTCAGATTTGATAGAGTTGCTTCTACTGTTAACCATCTCTTTGCTTTTGTTCTGTACCTAAGCAATACATGATACTTTATCAAGAATTGCCCATTCAAAGAGTTATAATTTTAGATTACCCTTAGTTTACCTTCAACAATTTTAAAGAAAGTTTAAATAAATTTAATCTTCATCGTTGACAGTGGTGGAGGTTTGTAGGCACTAAAAGGGATCAGGAGGTGTTTTGTTTTGTTTTGTTTTTTTGAGATGGAGTCTTGCTCTGTGGCCCAGTGCCCAGGCTGGAATGCAGTGGCACTATCTCAGCTCACTGCAACGTCTGCTCCACAGGTTCAAGCAATTCTCCTGCCTCAGCCTCCTGAGTAGATGGGATTACAGGCGCCTGCCACTGTGCCGGGGTAATTTTTGTATTTTTAGTAAAGAAGGGGTTTCATCATCTTGGCCAGGATGGTCTTGAACTCCTGACCTTGTGATCCACCTGCCTCAGCCTCCCAAAGTGCTGGGATTACAGGTGTGAGCCACCGCGCAAGGCAGGAGGTGTTTTTTTAAACTGTGTACTGTTAATGAGAAAACACGATTATGAATATTTATGATGAACAAAATTATTATAATTTATAGACAGCTTTGTATAAAATGAGTGTTCTTTTGCTTACACTTTGTGGTCTGACAGAAGCATTGATAAAAGATCTGTAAGACCCAACTGTAGAAAATTCTCAAGGTGCAGAGATTAATGAGAGTTATAGGAACAATCTATGAGAAAGAAAAACTTTGAGTTGTTTAAGACTCAGTGGAACCATAATTATAAGAAATATCTTTCTAAATTTGCTTACTTTTGAGTATCATAATGGTAATGACATAAAAATTTCCTAAATCTTTATATACAATTATGCATATGTTAACACTTGCAGTGCACAGAAAAAGTCATGTTACCAGTTGAACTAGTGGATGCTTTTTTTAAAAAAGTATTAATTACCAAATGATAGGTATTAATAATATATGTGATTATATACTTCTAAATTATACCATTAAACACAATATGCCTTAATTATATTTATATTATACTTTAAACCGTCATTACTTTTGGAGACTGCATCTCTACATTGTGGATAGGGTTTGGCCTTCCTGGACAAAATTTGCTAAGCCTATAGAGCAGGGAGAATAGCTGAAACCTTACTGGCTTTGCCAAATGCTTGCATGTATTTTTGCTCTTATGGAAAATGAGTTTTGATGTCTTTTCAGCCTACATGCACGGCAAGGCAAAAATTGAAAACAAAGCTAGCAACTTTCAACAAGTTCTAGTTAAGTTTGGCATTCATATATTGCTCTGATCTGCTCTAGAGCTTTAACATAGTTTATTTTCTAGAATAGGAAAAACTAGTTTCAGCACCAAGCATCATTGACAAGTAATGATAAAGAAAATGGAACTGAGTTAGGTTTAGGATATAATCTAGCTAATTTTATTTGTATTTCTGAATTAGAAATGAGAGTCATTCCACGTGTTTTTTTGTTTATTTTGAGAACTTTCACAAACTCTAACCACAGGCAAAAATACACTCCCCATAATAGATACAACTTTCCCTCCTTAATAGTTTTCTATAACTGTGTTGCTCAAACTTAATGGCAGTTTTTGGGCTACTCTCAAGCCTCAATATCTCTTCCCTTCAACCCTGACCCTTTTAGAAGTGTCTTAGTTATAGCCATTTGCCAGAGTAGGGCAGTGAAAGTGATACTGTGTTCTATTGGCTTACACTAATCACAATATTCTGCACCTGTGTCCATTTTCATACTATTTCAGATTCTTTGTTACTCAAACTACTGTTATTCTTATGTATATTTTAACAAGTGCCTGATCACTTCCCTCTAAACACAGATACTTAGATAATAAATCTTGGTTTAAAAATTAGCATAATTTCTGTACCAGAAACACATGAACCCATTGAATAAAATAATCTTCAGTTTCTTAAGGTTGCTTAAATTAAAAACATGAGTTTCTACAGTTGGAAGAAACATGTATGGTTAAAATGTTTGAAGCCCATCAATCTCTCTAACCACATAAGCTAATGAGTTCCTTCTGTTTTCTTTGAATGAAATCACCATGAGTGGTTATATGTTGATTTAACATAAAACAAATGGAAATGGGTGTTTCCTTTGTCCTTTGTAGAATTTATTTTAAAAAACAATTAGCAACTATTATGAATAAGTCAATGATTTCGTCATTACTTAAAGAATATAGATTGAGTAATTAAATTGATTGGATTGCAGGGAATGCATAACATACTCCAACTCTCCTTAACTTGCACACGTCTGTAGATATTATTAAGCTTCTCATTTTGTTTTTTTTCTACCATAACACCTGTATTGTTACAAATTATGTTATGAATTGTCAGACAGTGCCAGGAAGATTATGTTTTTTGAATGTAGATATACTCTATGGTGTGCGTCTTTTACGTGTTCCTTTGTAATGGCAGGTTTGTGGCTAACAGCTTAATTTTGAATCTAGCAATATAATTAAACACTATTTCAATTCTTCTTTGTAGATATACAAAGAAGGTTGAAGGATTATTTAAATATTTAAAACATTGTCTTACACAAAGAGTATTTTTATATGTAATTTTAAAACATAGCAAGTCTATTATATTTTTAGGAAAAAAGTGTGGAACACTTTGAACTCTATAGAATACACATCCTATTGAAATAAGATTTGAAACTTGTATGGGGCATTTTTCTACTTTGTATATTTTTAATTCACTTTTGATAAATTCGTCCCCCTTCCAAGCATCCTCCTTTTTTGTGTCTCTTTAAGAATATAGTGAAGAGTGATTCACTTACGTCCTGAGCATCGAAGAATATCAAATATATGATGCAGATAGATAATGGGGTTTTCCAGAGATTATTTCTGAGAGAGTTAAATAAATAAGTAAATGAGCCAACATATGGCCAGCTTAATTCAGGCAAAAATGTCTACTGATTACTTACTAAGCTTACTAAATAAAAACTTCAGCCTAAGTTTTGCTTCCCAAAAGAAAATAGGATTAGACTAATGTATGCACTCACTGGGGCTTCTTGTGAATGGTGCCCAGATGAGTGAAAACCTTCAAAGATGAACAAATGTAAGGGCTAAAATATCTTGGTAAATGCAAGTTACTATTAGTTTGACATACTCTCTTTTGCAATCCTGAATGAAATAATTTTACATTCCTAGAGAGATCATAAAATTACCTCTGAGGTCTGAGAATTAGGTAATTCTGTCTTCTTTTCAACGACTTGAAGTAGCCTGATTTAATTTTCCTAGGTAGATCTGTTGTATGTATGTATTTTGACATACGTAAAAACTTAGGTATGTCATAAGGTTTCGCACCAGCTTTGCATAAATGTACTTTATCCAGACTAGTTTATATCCTGCATGGTTAATATTTGAATTATGTAAGAAATTCCAGATGGAAGTGTGTATGTAGTTTAAAGCACCAATGCTCTAAGTTGCTCCTCTATCTTTTGAAATAGTGAGAATGTTAAAACATCAGTACATCAGGTAGAAGAAATTAGATTATCAAAGGCTCTTTTTTAATCTGAGAATTACAATGAACCCACCAAAAGAACATGTTCTAGTTATTTGGACACATGTACATTTAACCTATGATTTCCTACAAGTCAAGAACAAACTTGACCAGTAGTTGGATTGGACTTACTTAGTACTACACCTATCTGGCTTTTTGACAAAATACGCATAGGTATTTAGGATCTTCGTGTCTTTTGAACAATCTGCTGTTGACATATTAATAACATTGTTTGGAATGATTCCTGAAGTGTGATGCCTGCAACATTCCTGCAGCACCAAAGAGTACATATTGTTTCTGAAAGCAACGCAGCTCAAGTTTTATACTAGTTTCTAGGTTTTAAATATTGGAGAAGCATTTTTTTTCTTGAAAACCAAGGTAAATATGCTTCTTTAATTGATAGCTGCATTCATTAGTAGAATCAGTGATTTACAAATACATTTGAAAACATAGCTGCTTCCATCTCAGAAATTTTGTAATTAAAAAAAAAAATCCATGTTTGAATTTTCTGGCATGCACAGGACACTTAACTGACTTTTAAACGTTTTTCCAGCGTGATTCGCACTGTCCTGCTCTGTTCCTTTCAGTTTAGGTCCATCGTTGGCTCTGCCTGGCTGTTTGCTCACATTGCCAACGGAGAGGGGCAAGGAAGTGTGTTTAGAGGACAAGAGCAAAAGCAGTTTCAATGTAAGGAAATGAGGGAAACAGACCTAACAGCACTGTGACTATACTTGAGAGTAAAGAGCCTTGTAGTCTCCTTTCCTTCCTTTGCTTATCCTGGTGAGTTTAATCAAAAACAAACAAAACGCTCTTGTGAAATATAGTCAATAAAGTCAAAGTTTCGCTGGCTCTACGTAACTACAAAGAAAAAAATCATCGCAATTTAAAAAAATGTAACTTTCATTAACGAGTGCGCCGGAAATCTCAGGTATCAAAGACGCATTAACCCTGGAGCGTCCCCCGCGCGCCGCAGCCGGACGGAGGCAGCCGCGGCGAACAGACGTTCTTTCTCCTCCAAGCAGTTACACAAAAGGAGGGCTGCGGAAACTAAAAGTTTCGGGGCCTTCGGCTCGGTGCGTGGAGAAAAGAGAAAACCTGGAGACGGGGTGGGTGAAAGACACATCCCGGGCGCCTCTCCGAAGTCCAGGCCGGGAGCAAGCTCCTGGGCCTAGAGGGGAGGGGGCCCCGAGCCGCCGGCCACCCCCCTGCGCCCAGCCTCTGAGCGCCGCGCTGCGCGGCACTCTCCCAAATACTCTTCACCCCGCTCCAGAAATAAAATAAATGTTTTTAAAGTACATGTGTGTGCACAGGATGGAGAGCGCGCGCCGGCGGAGCGCGCGGAGGAGCCAGCGCGCAGTGAGTGGACTTTTGGAGTGGGCTGGGGGTAGCGGTTGAATGGGTGTGTTGATGGAGGGAGCTGGAGGTAGAGGCTGGGGACCTGGGGGTAGGGGGAGCGAGAGCCGACGGGGAGGGAAGAAAAGGGGAGGGGCGCGAGCTGGCGCAGGCCGCCTCCGGGGCGCGTTCCACGGCCGTGCGCGCGCGTCCCTCGCCGCCGCCGCCGCCGCCCGGACAGCCCTGCGGCCGCCCCGCCGGCGGAGCCGGGGCCGGCCTGGTCCTCGGGCGGCTGCTCGGCCACCGCCACCGCTGTCCCAACGGCTCGAACCCGTAAGTATACCCTTTCGCTCCCCCTCCCCGCCGCTCGGGCGCACGGCAGCAGCAGCTGCTCAAATGGAGTGGAAAATGGCCATTGGGCGGCAATGAGTTATAGATTATCTGCTCCACGTTTTGTACTTAGCTGCCTGTAATCTTTTGAGTTTGCCCGAGCCCCTTGCTGGAAAAATCAGGAGGGAGAGATTTGTCCTTTGCCGCTGTACACGTTAGTATGTTTATATGATTAGCCCAACTGGCGGGGAGGGCGGATTTGGGGGGAGGAGGAGGAGGAGGAGGAGGAGGCTGGAGGTGACTCCAGTTCAGACCTCGCGGAGAGTCTGTGTCAGGACTTCGCATTCCCCGGTCTCTCCCTCTCTCCCTCTCGCTCCCTCTCGCTGCCTCTCACTCTCTCTCCGCTCACACACACGCAGAGGTGCTGGAGCGAAATCGGGAGCTTACCAGAGAATTCCTTGGGATTGTTGGGGGCATCTCCACTCAGTTGCTGTGCGTGGCGTGGCTCTTCCCGGCTCCTCCTTGCTTCCCGGAGTCCGAGTCTGCGCCGCCAGCCTTGCTTGGGGCAGTGGCCACCGCTCAGCCCCGGCCGGGAGATCCGAAATGTGAGGAGGGGTCGCCGCCGCCTCCCGCCCCAGGCCGCAGGGTCGGCGTGAGGGATGCCAGTCCGGCCGGGCGTTGTGGGGGCTGAGGGGCTTCGCCTGACAAACTGAGTTGGCCTCGCGCCGCCGGCGCTCGCCCGCCCGCCGCTTCGAAGGGACTCCCAAGTCTGCGCACCTCTGTCAGGCTTTTGCCTCCACCACCCCTTTCGCTCTGATTCCCGTTTTTTTTCTCTAAGGGAGCGTGCGGTCTGGGGGTGTAGTGCGTGTGTGTGAAAGACCTCTCGAAGAGCGGCGTATGGGAAACTGCGGGAAAATGTTGACTTAACCCCAGGAGCCGCCCGGCGCTGGCTGCTCGGCTGGAGGCGGCGGCGGCCGAGCAGGAGATCGCGCCGAGCCGCGGCGCAGTGTCCGGCCGGGGAGCCGCAGCGTTGCCTCCCGCGCGGATTCGGCGGCCGACGACCCGCTCGCGGCCGGCCTCGGCCCTCTCCGGCCGGGGTCGCCGCTGCCCTCCGAGCCTGTTTCCGCGCGGCCCCCGGGCCAGACGGCCCTCCGCCGGGGCGCGCTCGCAGACGGAGGTAAGAGCCGCAGGAGCGAACAATGTGCCTCTGTGCCTGGCTTCGGAGACCTGTTTGCTTTGCGCCTCCGGTCCGGGGGTGGATGCTGGAGGCAGAGGGAGCCGCGGGTTAGTGGGACTCGGCTGTTTGTTTATGTTCGTCCGGGCCAGGGGGAGACCCGCGCTTGCTCGGCCGCTCGCTCCCTGCCCCCCAGCCTCCTCTCGGAAATCGATCCGCCGAACTCTCAGTCCGGTCCAGCCGGCTTCTCCTTTTCTCGTGGAGCTCCTGTAACGCTCTTCAGGCATCAGTCTAGTTGTTGGGGGCGCTGGCAAGGGGGGTTAGGATGAGGCTCCGGTAGCCATGCATTTTTAAATTTCATAAAAGCCTGGAGTCGGAAGGTTCCGCCGCCCGTCCTTTCACTGGTGGGCTGGGGAGGAGGACTGTGAAGCGCGCCCTCGACCGGGCTTATTTGCTCCGGGTGCTGGGGCCCGGGGCCAAACCACTGCCCCGCTCGCCTGCCCTCTGAGCGGCTGGAGCGAGTTCGGGGGAAGTGGACGGTGGGGGAGGGTTTGGACGAGTTTTTACGGGTTGCTGTTTCTTCTCTTCGGTGGTTAGGTGGTGTGGGGAGGCGAGGATGACAGCAAAGCGCAGCCAGATGTGGTCGGGCCGCCGCCGGGGCTTTCTACGATTGGGAGCGGCTGTGCTGCTGCTGCCAGGGCGGCCTCGTGGGGCGGGAGGGTGCAGGGGCCAGGGGCCCGGTGGGCCACGGGGAGGGCAGAGAGCCTCCCGGACCCGCAGTGAGAGGGCAGCAGCGGGCCGCGTTGGGCCTGCGGGAGAAGTTACGGGGTGTATGCTGCTGGAGTGGCTGTGGGGCAGGGAGCCTCGGGAGCCTGGTTTGTAGGATGGGGGTGCCATTGGGGAGTGGCGGCTAGAGAAAGGCGTGGGAGGAGCGCGAGGGAAGGGGAGACCCCCTGGCTGTCCGAGCGTGGGCTCCTTGATTGGCTAGGGCGACTCTCAGGCAGAGGGGGCGAGGGCGAGCCAAACCATGGAAGCGCCCCAGCAGTGTGGAGGCGCGCCTGCGAGACTTCTGCGCTTGGGACCCGTAAAGTTTGTTCCTTTCGCCAAACTGCGGGGTTGGGGTGAGGGGAAATCGCTGGAAGCTTTACTTAATGCTAAAGTGTTGCTGAGTGGAGGCTTCCCCCCCCCCCTCTGAAATCCTCTGTTCACTCTGCTCTCATAGTTGGAGGGACAAGTCCTGCGGTATCTATCATAGCCTTTCTCTTTTTAGGGACTCCTCCCCCTCATCTTTTTTCCCTCTCCCCGCCCCCCATTCCCTTCTTCCTGATACAAACTGTTGTCTCAGATTCAGACCAAGGAAATGTTTTCCTCCTGTTTCTTGAAAGGTGTCAGGCTGCTTAGCAGCTTCTCCCAAGCAGCCTGGGAGCGTCTGAGCCGCAGCTACCAACCATATGGTTCCCGTTACAAAGGCCAGGTTCTAAGGCGCTCTCTTCCCCACCCCGCCCTCAATTCTGTGATTTTATTCTGTATTCTCTCAGTACGTGCGCTTCTCTTCCCCTTTCCAGAGGCACAGATTTAACGGACATGGTTGATTCATTCATTTCCCTGTCACTATGTCTGGAACGGATCCCACCGAGTTTGCTCTTTGCTCAACGAAGTTGCACAACTAAGAAAGTCACATCCTTTGGTAAATAATTACCTGTTGGGATGTCTCTTGCTAAGTTAGGTTTGATCTTGGGCAGACCTTAGAAGACAGGCAATGTGCATCCATAGCAGAAAAATAGAATAGTTTTGGTACTCATCTGTGGCAACATTCCAACTTGTGATGGGACTGTTTTGACCTAAGTAAGGGTACTTTGTAACTTTAAATTTTGTATCTTTGTAATGCTTGAGAAACCCTTTAAAAGAAAATTTACTTCTGTCCAGGTGTGTTATGGGACTTTTTGTTGTCTCTCCCTCCACCCTTCCGTAAATTTATGCATAATAGAAAGAATACTACAGAACAAATGTTCTGTTGTTTAGTTTCTTCAGACATTCCGATTCTCTCCTTTTGTTGTTTGCCTCTAAAAGAGGTGCCATTTCACATCATTCTGCACAAATTGTTTGAATTAATGCAAGTGTGAATTCTTACCGTTTGAAGGGGACTATTAGCATATCAAAGGTTTCTTAGCTTTAGCTCAATTGAGAGAACTTCAGCCTGTCTTCCTTTTGCTTCCAAACGGAGGCCCAAAGGGCAATGAGAATTGTAAAGGGTGAAAATAGGGAGGTGGATTCAGGCTGTGTTTCTGAACTTTTACTGTTTTGTAATTATGTGAGCCAAAAACATTGTATGTTGCTGTGGAGCCCTTGCAAATGGCAAGACAATTATTTTCTATTGAAAAATGGTTTGTTCCTAGAAAAAGAGTGACCTTTTGTTTTATGATAGTCACTGTTGCCTGTCTTTTGGGGTCCCTTCAGTGTAAGAGAGTGAGAAAGCCTTTCCTTCTAACTTAATACTTTTTCAGAAACTACACTGTTTTATTAGTAAAATGAAAAGGGCATTTAATTAGTTTTTAATTACTCTCTAAAACAATAGAAATTTTGTCATTAAAAGACTCATTTGTACACGTAGGAAACCGCTTTTTTTATGTGCTAAATTAATAGGGAAAAAGTCAGTGGAAGATGTTGAAAATTAAAACCTCAAATGAACTTGACACAACTTCTGTTGCAAATAGAAGCTTGGGAAAGTTTTTTTTAAGTGAAGATTCAATTTTTTTGTGAATTCTACTTAAATAGAGATAATTCTGTTTAAATATTGTTTTGTTTCAAAATTTTTGTATCTTGTCAAACAGTAAACTCTAGTATTCAGTTGGTTTATTTTAAAAACTGTAGTTTATTTGTTTTTGCATTTTTATGTTTACAGAGAGATATGTTCTTTGAATTTCTTTTAACAACTCAATATCCATGAATGAAAAAAACAAGAACAAGTGCTTGGGTCATTTTGGTTAGTTATCAAGTGCAGATGGGCCAAGGGGGAACTTTTATCTTCAATTTATTGGGAAGAAGTAGTTTTATTTATTTGACTTACGAATTTACAAAACTTAGTTCTAAGATGGAAATGAATTTCAGGGGAGGTTTTTTGGGAGATATAAGCTCATACTTTTTATAGTTTTACCTTAGTTGGTTGGTTGCTTTTGAATATGAATTGATAACCTTTCATTTACTAATGTTCAAACTCCTTGCTTTTATTTTAACAGTGAAAATGAATTCCAATATAACAATTTCAGAGGGGAAAAACTATCATTAATTGCCTAGCATTTTTAGCTTCAATGTAATAAATAGGATGATACTTTTTTTATGGATTACAATTTTTTTTTCTTTTTTTTTTTTTTTGCCATTGAGATTGTATATCATTATATCATTACCCTGAAATTATTTTATGGTAGTTTATCTGATTCCTTCACTTGTCTAGGAAGTACTTTAGTGGTTAAAAAAAAAAAAAAAAAAAAAGGCACATTGATGTAATTGCTATTATTGCGCTTAAGTTGCTGTTAACTAGTCTGCTTTGAATGCAGAGTGTTATAAAGAAAACATTATCCTTTAGAGCTATTAGTGATAATCTAAAAATTGTCTTGAAAACTTTGCTCTTCATTTTATATGAGGGTGATCTTGAATTCACTAAATCTCTAAAGGTGCAAAATGTAGTGAAAAGAAGATTTTTCAACATTTAGATGACAAAATTGGACTACTTAGGGAAAAATTAATGTGTTGTAGAAGCACTTCAGCTGCCATTTTCAATCACTGGGTTACTATGTGTTGGCAACAGAAAACGAATATAGAAATGGAGATAGCTCTGAGAGCAGGTAGTTGGGGAAATCAGAATATTGAATCATGTGGGGTAGAACAAACCAATTACTTCAAGTTTTGACTTGAGAATTTCCAATAAGTATAATTTTCCAGGCTTTTGCCTCTCCGCTTTATTAATGGACTAACATCAAAGCAGGCAACAAAACTTCCAAATGTTATAAAAACCAATGTAAATATACAGATCTCACATGCAGTAATACAAGTCTCAATTTAAGACAAACAGTTGGGGTTTTTATTGCTGTAATTTTCACAATCAGCAGAAACATTAACACCAGGCTTCTGGGTGTTTCCTTTTTTGAAATGAGCTGGAAGAGAGCTTTAAAACTAAGGTTTACTTAGGGTTAATCTTTATTTGATCATTATTGAAGCTTTCTGTGTTTCATTAAATTTAAAATAGCGTTTTAGTATCTTAATATAAGAATATGTGAATTGAGATTGAGATGTCATGAAGGTCAAGAGGTAACTAGAAATCTACAAACCATAGTAATAAAATGTTATTGCTTTATTTTCTATCAAAATATTTATTTGACCTCACTTTTGTGAATAAATAATTCAAATAACACTCAGTTTATTGACAGGTGTAGGTGGAAGGAAGAGAGCATTACAATGTATTCTAAGATGTAGGTTAAACATACTTGTACCTACCTAAGAGAAATCTGTTTTCATTTTAATGAGAATCCATACCACTTGCCCAATGCTGACATTTAAGAACATAGATGAGGGTTACTTAGATTAGGAATGGAAGATAGCTTTGGAAATGGAGGAATTTAGTTTCACATAAGATGCTATTTTTACAAAACTTTCTTCAAAGACTAGCTCTTTTGCCTCTTACTGTTTCACCGTATCTGATTTTGAGTCTTGAAGGGAGAGATGCACATTTGACGTCTGTCTGCTTTTGTGCGGAAAAGATTTATGTAAAAAATAAGTGCAATTATTTTCAAGGTAATATATTTTGCAAATAAAATGCATCATTACAAAAAATGGTTCCTCAAGATTATTTGCAAAAATGCCTAGCTAAAAATGATGCAAATTGATAGATTTCGATAAAGTATTAAAAATAGCAAGTTTAGCTACTAGACCTGAAAAGTAGTTGAAGTTCTGTGAATGTGTTGGTCATATCAGTTCCTATGGGTTAAATATTAGTTAATGTAACCTAAATGGATAACTTTTGTTGCTATTTTTTAAGGAAGATTGAAACATTTCTATTTCCAAGGTAGATTAAAATCATAGGCTAGTTTTCTTCTGTCTTACATAAGACTAATTATTCTATAGCCCCACCCAAATATTCATCTCTTCAAATAATCCTTGATTGAAGGTTGAAAGGTTGAAAAGTATTTAATCACTCAGATTATTGTAATTAGGCTTGATGCTATCACAAAAATAAATTGAGACTATTCTCTAAAATCTTTTTGCTACCTGAGATGCTCTCAAAGATTGGCCAGGTAGTGATTATTTTTTTAATGCTTTAAGAAAAAGCTTAAGGAAATAGTTTCTTTAACACAGAGATGAATAATTAATTACTGGAATTAGGGAATTATAATCCTTGACCTAGTGTGAGAACTTCTAAAGGAGTAACAAGGGTCTGTCAACTCTAAATTTTACTCAGGACTTTAATGTGGTATTTTGAGTTTAGTATATAGGTTTTGTTAAGCATGTTAAGTATGGAAATTTTCTTAATGTTTTGATTGTTTCGATGTAAGCATTTTTTTTTTCTTTTGTGAGTCACAGTGTCATGAGAAAAGGGAGATCCTAATAAAAAATATTACAATTTTTTTTGCTGAGATCATATATCTGCTGCACTAAGTAGGCAATAATTTATAGATACTTTTTGAAATATTCTCATCCAACACTTTTTTAAAAGCTTATTTTATTTTATTATTTTTTTAAAAAAACCTCCTATAGTTGACAAATAAACATTATCTAAAAGAAAAAAAAAATGTAGATTGAGTAAAGGAACCAAGCGCTTAATACCTGCAAGTAAAGTGCAGCTTATAGCAATGTACTATTGATTGCTTCAGAAGCAGAAAGCAAGTTTAAATACGATTTGTTTCACTACAACGAAAATGCAGTTTTATGAAGTAATATAGTTTGTCTTCACAGATGATTTTATGCATTGTCTGGTAGTAAGTAAAATCCCATCACACTTACATAAATTTGTTCAATTACTAGAATGACTGAAAGTAAAAAAATCAACTTAGGTTGAAAAACAACAGAAATTAGATTACCTTGGTTTATAGGAACTTGCCAGTAGTGTCTGCATTGCTTGATAGTATCAAAAGTTACCATGTTCACAGTGTAAGGATATTGGCACCTGTTTTAATGTGCATACATTTGTTTTCTTGGTGACTTGTTAGATGAAGAGTTTTTTTTTTTGCTTTTCATTTTTATTTTGTTTTTATGAAAGCTATTGCATGACATATGGGAAACTATTTCCACTGGCATATTCTCATTTATTTTAGAGGTTTGTTTTTAAGTAGTTGCTTTTCCATATTCTTTGGATTTATAATCAGTTGATATTTTAGATTAGTGAAATATCAGGTATAATGTTAAGAATCAAAGAAACCTACTCCATTATAAGATATAAATAGGTTATCGGCAATGAAAATACATTTTGGCAATTCTTATTACTGAATCTAGAATTACATTGAATTCTAAATACCAAATTCCTGTAGCAATAAAGTAGCATGGGATTCATCGTAGCAGATAGCTGGGCACCTGTTTTATTACCACCTTGATTAATTCTGGCACCCTGATTTACCGAAGTGCAGGAACAAGCACAACAAGCACAACGGCTGCTCAAAGCCACCCGGCTGTTTTTAGGTCATGAAGTCAACTTCCTGGAATTTCTAGGGAAAATAGTTGAAAGGGGAGGACAAATGTCACTTTAAATAGAGACGTTTAAATCAGATTTCTGCCTGAGGGTAAAATTTAGGTCTGTTTTAGCCCGGATGTAATGTCTCCCTCTACAGAGCACAGCATTAATCACGACCTGACAAGAAAACGTATGCTGAGCAAAACGGGGCCCCTGTTGGTTTTGTCATTGATTTTTTCCAATCTGTGAGGAGTACATTATAATCATTAAAATTCAAACACAGGGATTACACCTTAATCTTTGAATTTCAGTGTTGAAATTAGTTATCTTAAAAGAAGCCTGTTTAAGACTGAAAAGTCTTTGGAGGATTTTTTTTGGGGTAGATTTAATACTTTAATAAAAACAGAAATATATGGTTAAAAATTGGGTAGGTTAAGCAGATGTTAACTTCCTGAAATATGTGACCAAGTCTTAATGCTGTTTTAAAACGTGTTAAGTAATATTTCCATTTAAAAAAAAATCTGATAGAAAAAAAGAAATGGAGATAAAAATGAAGTATTAGTTCTTGGCTATGAGAGATGGGAAAAGTTGAAAAGATGGTTAACTTTAGACTTAGCACCAATTCAAACACATGTTAATTTGTTAGAACAAAACCAGATACAATCCTGTCTTTTTTTCTGGATGAATAACAAAAATCTTCAGCCATCATACTAGCGAAGAAGAATGCACCACGAGATTCCTAATAAAAATGGACTTAATTTTGCTATTTTCAATTATTAAGTAATACTCATTAACCCGTTTCTTGGCCACACATGTGTACATACATAGACACACAATTTATATTCTGTTCCTCTGTATATATCAATACTTGTTAGCTATTGGCTAAAAATTAGGAAGTTTAAAATGTAAAATACGTATGATTAAGGTATCTCTTTTAAAACTGATTTTGAAAATGATACGACATAAGTATCTGTTTTGCTGTCAGATATATTTCCTGCATGTGGACTGAGAAATGCTTCTACTATCCATACTTTGCCTCCTTTTGTAGGTATTTTTACGTCAGTCCACACCTCAAACTAGTTATTGCTCTGGATTTAGATGACAGAATAATCTAACCTCAATTACTGTAAAAAATGGCACTTGACTGCTGGGGGTGGGTTAGGTGACCTTGTTTTGACTAATGCTTTCTCTTGAAGATGATAGTAAATGGTGTCTATTTATAGAGCGAACAATAGAGAATTCTGTTTTCTCCATGAAGTAAGTTCTAATTCTAATCATTTATTCTTAACGTTATAAGTACTATAACAGTAGTTCTCCATATAATGGGCAAACCATTACAAGATTTTAGATAAAATTTTTAGTTGATACAGTATTTCTGTTTTATGCAGACCACATTTACTTAATCAGTTTTCAACTTCAATTTACATAAAAAATCATGTTGAAAATGAATTTCCCTGTGTCTTTACTTTGCAGCAAAGTATTTCTATGTGGAATTATTATTTGTTTATTAAACTGGTACCATCCATATGGAAATTTTATTCCTCTGCATTAAAAGCCTACCATTTTATAGTGTTTGCTACTGTGGTTATTGATTAGAAATTACAGAACACATTTGTTATGTACTATTTTCTCCACTCATCTTTGTGTTCTTAATGTCAGGATACTTATGGTGTATTTTAGTTCTTATAATTCCTGACTTTCCTATGGTTAAAATCTAAGACATTTTGGGAAACATTAATTTTGATAATATTGTATGCTTATGTGTTTTTGTCCTAGTAATTGTGCATATGTTTTTAGTTTGATGAAGGCTTGATGTGTTAAATGACAGAAGATATACTGAAGATTCATGTACTGAAAATAATATATCTTTCCATTATTAAAGAGATGAGCATAATTCTAAAACACTTCACTTTGCCTCATATGCATCAACAAATAAAAATTACACTAACATTATAATGTCCTAGACATGTTCACTTTTACTAAGGACCTTTAACTTTTTTGCGCTTTTCAGAGTTGTGTCTGTCACAAAGAAGATAATGTTTGAATACTAGGTGCTTCCTCTTGATAGTTCAATAGATGAATAATAGGAGTGTTCTCCCACTTTGCTTTTTCTGCTGCAAGTGCTATGATACCCATAGCTTGCACGGAAATGACTTTTCATATTGTTACAGTTTTTAAACTAGATCTACAACATGAATATCTTAAAAATATACATGAAACAAAATTTGATTACTTTTTCTTAAGCAGAAAACCCCACAAAAAACACTGCTGATTTGCTGTTGCTGTTCCTCTTACCTCATTTGTTTCATTGGGAAAAGATGTAACTGATACCTCAGTATGATATTTCTGTATGTTTTAGCATATCTTACAATTTTCATTTGTTCAATAAGAACCTTAGTTTTAAAAAGTTGAGTTTTCATAAGCCTGTCAGTTCATTTTTAAGTCAGTCAAACTGGCTTTGCCTCAAATTTCCAGTCAGTATTTACATGTTATCAAGGTGTATGTATGTTGGAACGGAGACATTTTGAGGGAGAGGGGCATCATCGTTCTGCAGTAACACATTTTATATAACACATTGTCCCCGAGACTTAGAAACTGTTCTTAACTTTCTGATTTTTGCTCCTTTGGCAGAGATACATCACATCATATCTCTGTATACTTGTGGAAAGGAATATGGCAGAAGAGCACATTGTGTAAACAGAAATCTAAAACGAATTCTGAAAACATGTTAAAGAAGGGTAAAGAGCATTTTGCAACCCTGATCAGTTTTTCTTTTTTTTTTTTATTGAAATGAAAATAGACTTTTCATAAATACTCTCCAGGCGTAAATTTTAGAATTATTCAGAATAAGAAGAAAATACAGTTATCACTGCATTCATTTAAAATTGATCCTTTATCTTTGATTTTAAATTGATCCTAAGATGCTACCTTTGTTTACTTTGTGTTCAGAAAATGAATCAGATAAATGGGCTGGGCAGCTTTTTTTTTGGAGTGCTCTGTCATTTCAGGCTGGTGCTGTGTAAGCAAGGTAATGTTTTCTTTTTCCTTGAAATACACTATGAGTAGCTCTTGGGTGACTTTGTGAAAAGTTTGTGTATCCTGTCTGCTCAAGTTGCCATCTTAACCAGGATGGAGGGCAAGAATAATCATGTGGAACCACGGATTTTCAAGAGCAATTATTTTAATCAGGTAATTGATAAGGAAGAGAGAAAAATGCTGGATAGTAGAGTAGTATTTCTATAAAATTGTGACCTCTGCATTTTTACTAAGGCAACTGCCTTCATGTTTCAAATATTTTTGCTAACCCTTGTTATTACCTGCAGAGGGAGCTTTTATATGCAATAAAATAATCAAAGCAGTATACATTGACAGTTTCCGTTTGAAAGTTATATTTTATTAAAATATTTTTTATTTTTGTTTGAAAAATTGTTCTAAAGAAAGTAAGGCATTTTGAGATTAGCCAAATTATAGTGCAGTTTAATGTACTAAATGCCATGTGTTTATCATTTCCTTTATTCACAGATTACAAATGTGCCTTTTTATATTTTTGATTAAAAATAAAGTAAAGATATCAGATCCATTTTGAGATTACAGTTTTTTTGTTTATGATTGTCTAAAGCTTAGGGAGAATGACTGCAGAACTCTCTCGTTTAAATGTATAGTAGTTGTTACAGGAGAGATCCCAGCTTTTTAGGTAATTTTCCAGATATGTAACATATTATTAAATGAGCACTAAACATATCACGGTGTATTGTATTCCTCTACATTTAATTAATAGACCAGATTAGATGAGTTGCATATATGCTTTTCTAAACACAGAAACGATCGCCTTGGCTTAATGACTTTTACTTGCAATAGTGGACATTAGTTCAATGACACTAAAACCCGGGAACGACTAATAAGGACCTACTATTACATGATTTAGAAAACTGCTGACTAGGGAAAAAAATGAATGCAGGCAGAATAGATGGTACTTGATTGAAACCTGCCTGAATTCTGTTTATGACTCTGTGCCAGCTGAATTTCTAAGGAATTGTAAGCCAGATACTTAGAAGTACTTGAGAGTTTTTCATTCGGGTCTTTAGGTAAGCAGGGTGATAAGCTTTTAGGGGCATTTGGATCTTTTTTAGTGAGTAGAATTTTTCATATTGCCTGCATACACTTATTTGTGTCAGAAAATTTAAAGGTAGGATATTATATTAAATTTTATTAAATCAATTCCAGTCTTTTCATTTTTCCATTTTGGTATAGTAATATTATTTTAGAATTTGCTCGTTGGTTGGTAAAAAATAGAAAAGTTATCCATTATGTATCTTTGGAAAGGGATGTAATAGTTCATTTCTCTTATTTTATCAAGTAATAATGTGACAAAAATATTTATTTTGCATTTTAAAAAGCTTTGTTTCTTAATGAAATTCCTTGTTTTGGATTTATTATTTTAGTAGCTAACCTTTACTAATGTGAAACATTGGATTGTTTCTGTGACAGAATAATCCTCTAAGTAAGGAAACTTGTTTAATAAAGAGATTTATGGTACTGGTATGGGCTTTTTTATAAGTATTATTTTCTCAGCGTGGCCCCGTGTTATCTTAACAAGTGTGTGCCACATTTACGCAGAGCATTTTTGTAATGGGGTAAGAATATTAGCAACAGCAATTGTATTTCAGTAGGATTAAGATGGTATGTTTTACAAAAGTATACAAATGCTTCTTTTGCATAGAATTATTGATAGATACCCTTTTCTGTCAAATTTATGTCATTGTCTTAAATAATATGATAAAAAGATATTTCTTATCATAGTTTGTTTTTAATATAATAGGCACTGCAAAGTGGGATCTGATGTTATGGTTCATTACCTTTTTCCCCCAATACTACAACCTCCTTCACAGTGAGGTAAGGGTTACTGGAGAATTCATTCCAGGAAAATGGTTATATGAGGCACAGTAACTGTCACAGAGTGCATAACTTCTGTGAGGTTATTGGAAAGGCGCAGCTAGGGTAAGTTCTACCTGTTTTGTCTTAAATTTGAAGGTAGACTACTGAGTGATTTTTAAAATAGTGAAATCTGAATCCATTGAAAAGAAATTGTACTGAAAAGTTAATCAGATTAATTGTTCTCATAAAAGTATTATTGGTATTTTATTAGAGATGTTTATGACAATGAAATTAATTGGTAACTGATTTTCAGTTTAAAGTAACCATGACCTTGGTAAATTGTCAAAGAAAATTTTATCAAATATTCTTGAATTAATAATAAAAAAGAATATGAATTTATGATAAAACATTCTCTGCTCGTTTGTATATACATTATTTAAGCATAGATGTATATGTATTAATTGTTCTTGCATCTTTGTGAGCAGACTGGTTTTTAAAATAAACTATTATGAATAGTATATATTACGAAGAGTAGTCCTCCAAGTGAGAGTATTATGTATTAACAGGATAGAATTGAAATAATATTTTAAATATAAATTTTATAAGAATAGGAGTCAAATATTTGAACATGTTAAACATTTTAAATGGAAGTTACCAAAGAATATAGTAAACCCTAAATAAGATTTGAAAATTTGTATGTGTATATGAAGTCTAGAATACAAAATTACAAACCTGCATGTTTTAATAACTGTATTGGAAAAAATTATTTTAAATTGCCCTTATTATTCCCAGGATTTAGAAATTAATATTTTTATTTTAGGAACAAAAATAATATTAGTGTCTCTTTGCCTGTTGTGTGTTTCAAAGCCATTTCTTTTGCCTATTTAATAGATTTTCTCAAATCAAAATCTAACAAAGATATAAAAAGAATACTTTTTATTATCGACACTGTATGTAGTGGATTTTGTGGTGTTCACATAATGTTGTTAATTCAAAGCTGATCTTAGAATATAAAATTTGTTATTTTAAAATGAGAATAAATTATAAAATTTCGTGCATTTTCTTCAAAAATGTAAACACAATGGCGTTACCTTTATATAAAAATAAACACAACATCTAAAGAAATACCAAAAATTCAGAACAAAAATACTCATGCTTTCTACTCAAGGGTTAACATTGTCTCTAATATTTCTGTTATACATTTTAATAGGAATATGATTGCTAAAACTATTTTTTTTTTGAGATGCATGTTTAAGAAGGGAAAAAACCCATTTGTTAAAATTACTTGATCACTGAGTTTTTATGTCACGGTTTAAAAAATTTATTAATTTTTAGTGCTGTTTAAATCAGATTGTTGATTTAAAAGATACTGTTATTTTGACCAAACTTAAGTCAAAGCAGAAAGGTAGTTGTTAATACTCATGTCAGAGGCCTTAACTAAAAAGTCAGCTATGCTCAAGGAAAAGACTTTGTCCAACATTTTACTATTTGACAGAGCATCGTGCTGTGTTATCTCTTAGTAGTAGTTAGCGGCCCACAATAGCTTTAGCTAATGCAAAAATACCTGTACTTTTGAAAGTATTTGAATTTCACGTCGAGAAAATCTTTGTTTGATGTCTTTGCTGTATGGGATTCAGATAACAACTGTAACACGGTAGGGTATTCAAGAATACATTCCAAAAGCGCTTTTCTATCATTGTATTCTCTGAAAGAATTCAGGGTTGAGTCTCATCAGAATCCTTATTAGGATTATTAGTGCTTAAAATATTTTATAGAATTATGGTGACAATTTGTACAAATAGGGTGACATAGAATTATAATGAACTTGATAGTTAAACATAACCTTTACCTATTTTAATACTGTAGTCACTCCCTCATACCTCATGTGTTTTATGTTTTACTAATTTTCTTGTACTGTGTTACTAGTAAGTCCTCTGACATTACCTAAGTCCTCTGACATTTCAGCCTGGAAACTTGTCATTGGTTTCTTAAAATTAGAATAGATTTAAAACAATGATTATTTAGTTAATATTATATGATTGAAACATCCGATAACAAAGCTGAATATCTTAGAATTCACATTTTCTGGAGTTGCATTTCTCAAAAACAAAATGGATTGATTTTTAATAAGTTTGAGTATTTCTAAAAAAAAAAATGAGGTAGTAAGAATGAGCTCTTAGAACAATACTAAATTGAATAGCTTGTAGTGCAAGCATCACTTAAGTATTTTTAGAATATTGAGAATCTTGTAGATTACATACACTAATGGCCTCATTCTCCTTATGGCTTGTTAATTCTGTGAAAGTCAAGAGGAGCATATCAAGGTTGCAGTTAATTCACCACAATGTTAACTTTTAATGGAAAATAAATGAAAATATAGCTTTCATTTGTTACTTTATTCAAGTCAATTTTGCCTATTTATAAAGAATAAATCACCATAAAGTCTTATGTATGTTTAAAATTGATGTTATCAGATGTTTATAGAATTGATATTACTAGACATTTTTGCACTGTTCTTAAGAATACCTTTCAGTATTTTGTATGTTGCTTTAATACTTTTAATATTTCCTTTTATGGAATGTTTTCTTCAGATGTTTTAATAGTTTGATATTATTCATTTCTGAATTGATGGTTGAGGGCTTTTTTCTTTTGAAAGAACATTTTTCACTACTTGCCATGTAAACTGCTATTTGATCTTCTAAAGAGAACCAGGATATAAATTTAGTAATTAGTATCAATATATGGGTTTTTTATTTAATGTGAAATTATTATATGGTGATGTTCTTTGGAGTGCTTTCATCTGACTTAATGTATATTTAAGCCCTCCGTAGTTAAAAAGATATTTACAGTACCTTCATGTTTGGCATTATTCAACTCTTTCCAAAGATTCTTTTAATGTTTTGTCTGATTATCATTTATTATAACCTATGAATGATCTTTTTATGCTTGCCTACTTTTATTCAACCTACAAAATAAAACTTTATTGCATGTGCTTTATTGAGTATTTAATAAGCTTCAGTATTCAGTATTGCCAAGCACTTATTAGAGCTTCAACATTTTCTTCCTTTATTTCGTTAATGGTATCTTAGGAATGTTGAATTATTAATTTTTTGGGGGGTACAAGCGCAGACTTTTTACATGAATGTACTTTAGTGTACCCATTATCCAAATAATGAACGTTATACCCACTAAGTAACTTTCAGCCCTCACACTTCTCCCACTCTCCTACCTTTTATAGTCTCCAGTGTCTGTTTTTCTATTCTGTATGTCTAAGTATTTTTCATCATTGTAGCATACAATCAAAAATTGGTAAAATTTAAGTGTCAGATTCCTGGTTAAAATTTTTTGAAATGATAGCATAGAAACAGCTTTTAAGGTAGGCCTTCCATCCCATTTTTTTGGGGTAAGATTTATGAATAGATTGAAAAACATAAAAATTCAGTGGAAATCAGAAGCTAAGTCTTCAGTAGCGAGCTTCTTTTCTATTTTATTCTATTTTATTCCTCTCAGTAAGATTTGAGTTTTATTGAGTCTTCATTAGCACAAGAGATCATGATTATCGTCTACACCAGTGCAGCTTTTGGTTAATATATGTAAATAATAC
The DNA here is from genome assembly GCF_003255815.1 of Theropithecus gelada. Classification (NCBI taxonomy): domain Eukaryota; kingdom Metazoa; phylum Chordata; class Mammalia; order Primates; family Cercopithecidae; genus Theropithecus; species Theropithecus gelada. The sequence goes on from NC_037668.1 coordinate 109,777,114, forward strand.
AATTTTTTTAAAAAATTGAAAATTGTTCTTAGTTCTAAGTATAAAAATCAGAAATCTGTCTTGGTCTTTAAAAACAGTACAAATATCTAATGATGTATTTGGTTGTTTAGCTGAAAGGCAGATGTTTCAGTCTTTGGAATTCAAAGACTATATTAGTCTAATATTCCTTAAACCAACATTTTATTTGTAGGGTATAATAAAAATCATAAAGTTATATTTGAATGAGTAAAATCTTGATTTGTGACAGCCTAGTTACCCTTCTGTGTTGTGCATTTATAGTTTTCCCAAGGCCACAAGATACTACTGAGCGAGAATGATTCAATTTTTACCATTATCTACCTCTCACTCCCAGTTTATTACTTTATTGAGACGCACACCACTAGGGAATTCTTGCTATGTGAATGATTTCTTTTGGCCAGGTGCATTGTCTCATGCTTATAATCCCTGTGCTTTAGAGGATGAAGTGGTAGGATAACTTGAGGCCAGCAGTTTGAGATCAGCCTGGGCAACATAGCAAGACCCGTTTCTACCAGAAATTTAAAAAAAAAAAAAAAAAGCCAGCGGAATAGTGCGCACCTATGGTCCCAGCCACTCAGGAGGCTGAAGTGGGAGGATTACTTGAGCCCAGGAGTACCAGGCTGCATTGAGCTATAATCTTGCTACTACACTCCAGCCTGGGCAACAGACCTCTAGGGAAAAAAAAAAACCCTCTTGAGAGTCCTATTAAAATAAAAATCACAATCAAATTATCTTGAAAAATCAGATATTTCATATGTGGTTATAATCTCTTGAAGTATGTTATACTTTTGTAGTTCAGAGCAGCTATTTCCTTTTCTTACAGGTAAGGGCTTGTATTTACTTTAATAATTCACAGCATTTATAATGACTTGGATTTTACATTCAAGATGTTATTTTTGGTTTCCTACAATGCCACAGAGGTTTTTGTGGCAGCACGTGTGATTTTAAAAATTTGACAGAACTTCTGGTACTGAATTTGCCAAAATTACCAGACCAAAAATAACGCATTTGTTTGCGTTGGTCTTAAAGGCTGTATTTTGAGATGTTGATTATATTTTATCCTTTCCAAGAGCAAGCCTACTTATAAGCATATTACATCTTATCTTACCATTACTTCTGGGCTTAATTCTATTAATTTTGTTTAGATCGACAGCCATTTATTAAGGCCATGCCAGGAAAACTGTACTGTTATGTAAGGACTGTGCTCACTAGGTTCACTAGGTTGTGAAATATTTGCACAAATAATTCTTATAAAAGTCATACTGTGATATCATGCCAAAATGAAGTGCAGAGATAAGGTTGTAAAAATGTAGGGTAGGTAAATTCAAAATGAGTGGTATGGAAAGAGAGACCCCATTATTTAGAATTGAAGGCAGAGGAGGATTGTAGGATATGTAGTCTTTTTTGAGGAAGAGAAGAGTTCAGAGGTAAAGGTACAGGAAAGGTAAAAGTATAGTGCCTTGGGGAAGTGTGAAGTGCACAGAAAGTAGGAGATGAAACAGGTATGTTAGTTTAGGACATGATTATAAACAGCCTGCTCTCTTAAGATTCTCTTGTAGGCCATAAAATGTTGTTGATATTTTCAGTTGAGAACATGTTATACTTATTTGGTAGCATTCAAGGTGGTATATCCTACGAACTGGAGTGGAGAACTAATGAAAGAAATAGGAACCTAATTAGAAGGGGTGGATGACAGTCCTTGGTGTGAGGCAATGGCAATAGATAGATATGGTAAGTTTTGTAATGGTGGGTTAGAATTTGGCATTTGATTGAATGTGAGGTAGAGGAGGAGCGAAGAATCAAGGAGCAGAACCAAGGTTCTAGCCAAGTCTTTTGTGTATTCCATTAGCCTGCTTTAGAGGAAGGGAGAAGGAATGAGCCCATTTTCTGATGGTACTTTGAGATGCATGCATTAAAATTCCAAAGAGTACCAGCTGTTGAGAAAGTTGCTGCTTTAGGTTGGTATGTATATTTTTAAATGTGGTATTTGTAAAAAACATATTTTTTGTTCCTTTTAAATGTTTTTAAATGTTTTCGAGTGTATACCTGCATATGTTTAAGTGATACTAATTTTTTAAAATACTCACATAAAGTGAAAATTTTTGTTATGCGATGTTCAGGCTACACGATCTAGGTTTTTATTTGTATTTTGGATGAGATTTCTGCTAGGTAATCAAGACTGTATAAAAGTCAGCTGTTGTAATCTGGCTAGAAATCTTTATTTTGCTAAAGAATAGTTTTGTGATTATTAGACTGTTGAGATATTCTTCATTGTTCAGGGCCATTTTAGTAACATTCTTAACAGCTCTTTAAACAAATAATTTGATATTCTTTCGTTTCCTTAGATACCAGCCTGCCCCTTTTCAGAAGGCTTAGGGATATCTATGTCCTCGAAGATTAAAAAAAATTCATTGCAATTTATCTTTACTGCAGCTTTCTCTTTTGTTACCATGAACTTCTAATATTATATATTTATTTTATTGGTACGTGAGGAAATTTCCCTGCTTCACCTTGTTCTTTAAAAGAGTAACAATCATTTCCTCAATAGCTTTTCAGCTCTTCATACCCAGCAATAGTTCTTAGATTTTATAGCTGATTCTTTGTATCATGTTAATTATGGGTGACAAGCCTGAGCAACAACCCAAAGCATCTATCAGCACCTGTCTGTCAGTGATTTTAACTCAGAGTAGACTCTCAGTGTATTTTTTGAATAAATGGTTATCGATGATAATGAAGATCACAATAAATTGTGCTGGAACCTAACTGGTTATAGATTCCTTGCATGGATATAAGAATGATAAAAGTTACAATTAAAGTGTTACAATACTGAGTTGTCTGTCCTAATCCGAAAGTATTCTTGCTTCCATATAATAGAGAAAATTTTTGTGATGCAGTTACAGTGCTTAATAAAGCTTCATGCATGGAAAGCTCTCAGTAAATGCTTATTGTTATCATTATTGGTGTAAACTAAATCTGAATATTAGTTCACATATTTAAGTGGCCCATGTCTTTTGGTATCCATTTTCCCTCTTCAGATTTTTTTTCTCTCATTTTTTTGGGGGAAGACTCTTTTTTTCACTGCTGCTCAAAATTTTCTATTTTTTAAATTACAGAATTTTCTATTATTGTTGCTACCTTCCTTAGATGATAAATCAGTGGCTGAGCTGACTGGTTTTTGTCAACGTTGATGTTGTGATATTGGAAACAGAAAGTGTTGATGTTGACCTGTCTGAAAAAAAAAATAAAAACTCTTTGCTTACACTTTCACTGGGCAATTATGTAAAAAAGATCAGTAGTTTTTCCTTGTTTTACTTTTATAATCTGCCTGGTGAAATAACCACCCAGAAAACAGAAGTAGGAATCTTTTTTGTAGTTCTCTGTGGCGTATAATCCCTGCCCCCAAATCATCCCAAGCATTAGGATCCGCCCATGTATTAACAGCTTTAAGAGGAAGTCAGTAGAGGATCCTTGTCAGAACTGTCCTGGTGTGTGATGGCTTGCTTGCTTTTTATGAAAGGATCAGTCATGCCGAAGACATAGGTATGCATAGGGTAATCAGCATGAAATAAAGGGAAGTTAATTAAATATGGTTGTCGATACTGTAGTTGTGAATTTTATTTAACTAGTTAAGGAAACTAAAAGTATGACATCCTTAAAAAGACATTTTTAATGTTTATAAGATAAAATACGTAAAGAAAGTTTTGACAATCTTAACAAATCCATTGTCAAACTATTACCAGGCTGTGTAACCATCTAGTTACTTAGCAACCTAAGTGAAGCAATAGCATTTAATATTTTGTACAAATTTTTAGCAAAGCCGGCCCAAATTTTTAGCATTAGAGACATTTTCTGATATGCAGTGAGCTGTTCCTGCACAGTTCCTTTCTTTAGTGGGTAATTACGTATCACAGGTGATTATGTTTATCTTTTAATGGTGAAATGATAGTTTTTTTTTTTTGGTGAGGGAGCTGGTTGTCTGCCTTCCAAAATGTCTTCTGGTGACTTCAAGATCTGATTAAAATATCATTGTGTTCTTGCATTCACAGTAGAAGACTAGTATAAATTGCATTCTATGAAACTGAATAATAACTATGGTTTAATTTAAAGTAGAAATAAAATCTAAATTCATACATTCAAGCTGTAGGGTTTCAAGATTTTAATTTAGTGAAATGCCAGAACAATTTATTGTATTTAGTTTGAGGAGTATTGCATGAGAAGTGCATCTTATCAAATTAGGGCAGAAACATATACTATTTATACAGTCTACTAAAGCATGTTAAATTTCACAGTTAATATTTAGTATATGAGTTGCTGAGATTTATTGTCTATGTTGTTTGATTTGTAAAGTCCATTAAGTTGCAAGTGCTGATTTGAGGAATGGTGGAAAGTTAGAATTTCAAAGTAGCCTTTTTTTTTAGTAGCCTCTGTAAATCGTTAATACTAAAAAGAAATAGCCTGCAATGCTGTTTATATTATAGGCAGTATCAGATATATATATATATTTTTTTTTTGCAAAGTATGGCTGAAGTTGAATTCCCAGTGTGAAACTTACTGATTTTTCATATAGAGGTGAGATAGCCCACAATTGGCTGTTGAATTGCCGTGCCGTTGTCTGTCTTATAATTTTGGAGGAGAAAAAAAACTGGATTTTAATTTTTACATTCTTTGTTTTGAAAGTTGATAAAAGTGTTTTCTACACCTTTCCTGCTGTTAGAAAAAAAACACTGTTAAAAGGATATTGCTGATGGAAACAATGTTTTCTTAAGTTCAAAATATTGCCAGGGAAATATATAGATGTGGAGGGCTACCTTGTCAAAAAGTTGTGCAAGAAAAATCTTTAATTTTTGTATTTTAATTGATAATTTAATGTTTATATTTTAATATTAAAATTCTAATATTTTTAGTGTACTTTGAAAATGTCCGGTTTGTACATTTATATAATCCCTGGGTTTTATTTTTAATTTTTAAATTTTATTTATTTTTACTTCTTTTTAATATGGAATCTTGCTCGGTCATCTAGGCTGTAGTGCGGTGGTACAGTCATAGTTCACTGCAGCCTCAAACTTCTAGGCTCTAGCTATCCTCCCGCCTCTGCCTCTTGAGTATCTAGGGCTACAGGCCTGCGCCACCACACTTGGTAACCCAGTTTTTATTTAATAGCAAAATTAGCAAGTATATTTAATATCGTTTCATATAATTTCACATTTTGAGGTAAGTTTGAAATTATTATAAATTGTTTTTGTAGATACTATTAAATTCCTAAGCATTTTAAAGACGACTTCATGGAGGAATTATTCTACTGGATTTGGGCTTGAGTTGCAGATTTTGTTTCTGCAGTAATTATGGACCTTTCTATTTCTTCATTTTTATAATGAGGAGACTGGTTTTAAAAACTCTTTCTTGAGGGGTTTAATGATGAAAATGATAAGATTCTGTATGTCAAACAATGATAAATTAAACTTCTGGAAGAAGTAGTCATTTTTGTTTTCTGCCTTATAGATTGACACTCTTTAATATTTAATTAAGCGTTTAATTAAAACATAGTCTTGCATAGAAAAAAATCTTGAAGATCTCTATTTAGGAGGTCTCTGAGTTAGTTCCCAGTTTTTTTGAAAATTTAAACTTTTTTACACCAACAAGCAAAGATGGAAGTTTCCAGTTTTAAAAAATTCTGTTCACACGAGTTTCTGAATTCCATCCACTTTGCTTTATTCTTTCCCCTATTCATGTTACTTTCCATAAGTCAGTTTATTTATTCATGCCTGCCTCCCTTCCTCTCTCCTTCCCATTTTCCCTTCCTTCCTTCCTTCCTTCCTTCCTTCCTTCCTTCCTTCCTTCCTTCCTTCCTTCCTTCCTCCGTCCCTCCCTCCCTCCTTCCCTCCCTTCCTCCTTCCTTCCCTCCTTCCCTCCCTCCTGCTTCCCCCTTTCTTTTCCTCCCTGGCTTCCTCTCTCCTTCCTTTCCCCCACCTCCGTCCCTCTCTCCCTCCTATGTTTCTTATTATCAAAAACATTTATTAGGTGCTAGCTCTTTGCCAGGCATTGTGCATGGGTTATACTCACTGGTAAGGTAGCACTGAAGTCATAGACATGAAAGCCATCTTTCATCATAACTGTGTTCAGTTAGCTCACCATCTTTTGAAAATGTTACTTTGTGATAGGGATGAGCACTCTGTACTGTGGACAAAAATGACACTGTACTCCTGATGTGTGGTGGAGGTTTAGGGAAGCAGTCAGACAGTCTAGTGATGGACCCAAATTGAAAAGGAACAGTAGTTAGCCAAGGGACAAGTGGCAGAGGAGATTCCAGGCAGAAGAAACAGCATAACTATACCAAGAAAGAGAAGTGAGAGTAAGCTTCTATGACCCAAGAACGTAAAAGCGAATTACAAAATACTTAAACAAGAAAACCAGGAAGGAAAGAAAGGACGGTCTTTCTCAAGTGTAGGTATATTCGCTAAAATAAATCTTTCAAAAAATTAAATATTTTCCAGAAAGTTTATTAATATATTTGATGTATCTTTTTAATCACCAGGATATTATACTAGTCATGAAAATCACAAAGTGATCAGCAAAAGTCATGGTCCATAAGGCGCACTTACTCTCTTAATTACATTACGTAAATTTGTGACATTATTTGTGCACTTGTGTCATTTCTGTATCTTCTGAATCATTGTATTGCTTGCAGGTTAAGCCTCAGTGCCTTGAACAAAGTGTATACCCAATACATTTTTAGGCTTGGTTTGAAAAGATTTATCTTGAAGAAAGATAAACGTAGAAAATTTCAACAAAAGACGTTTTATTTATTCATTTATTTATAGACAAGTCTTTCTTTTTGTTGCCCAGGCTGGAGTACAGTGGCCTGGTCATAGCTCACTGTAGCCTGGATCTCCTGGGCTCAAGCGATCCTTCCGTCTCAGCCTCCCAAGAAGCTGGAACTACAGGCACATGCCACCATGCCCAGCTAATTTTTTTATTTTTTGTAGAGATGGAGGTCTCTTTATTGCCCACTCTGGACTCGAACTCCTGGTCTCAAGCCATCCTCCTGCCTTGGTTTCCCAAATTGCTGGGATTTACAGGCATGAGCCACCGTGCCTGGCTGCAAAAGACATTTTAAAACTAGTTTAAAAGCTTAATTGAAGAGGACTCAAGATTACTCAATAGCAACTACTGTACAAATGACAACAGATAATGGCAGTAAGAATCTAGAGAGGGACAGGTTTTTTTTCAGTTTGAGGCAGTCAGGTTGGCTTTATGGCACAGGTGGTTTTTAAACTATCAAGTTTATTCTGAAGTTTATTAGGTGGAGGGGAAAGATGTTTTCTATGTGAATAAAAAATCTTGAGTAAAAGTCAGTTTCAGAGGTATATTCAGAATTACTGAGCAAGGAAGTTTGACAGAAACAGAAGGCTGAAGTATTTTTGAAGTTTGATCTGTTTGGGCTCTGTTTCCAGTTTTGCTTTTTAATTCTCCTCTTTCTCGCTCTGTCTTTTAGGTTGTCAATTGCCATTCCCCTTTTATTCCAGCCCCAGTTGCAACTTTCCTGTTAAAATAGGTACAATAGGGCTGGGCGCAGTGGCTCAAGCCTGTAACACCAGCAGTTTGGGAGGCCAAGACGGGAGGATAGCTTGAGGTCAGGAGTTCAAGACAAGCCTGGACAACATAGAGTCCTGTTTCTATGAAGTACTAAAAATCAAAAATAAATAAATAAATATTTTGTGTGTGTGTGTGTGTGTGTAGTGGATATGTCTGTGGTCCCCACTCTCAGGAGGCTGATGTGGGAGGATTGCTTGAGTCTAAGAGTTGGAGACTGCATTGAGCTGTGATCATGCCACTGCAGTCTTAGCTGAGCAACAGAGCAAGACCCTGTCTCTTTTTTTTTTTTGAGATGGAGTCTTGCTCTGTTGCCAGGCTGGAGTGCAGTGGCGCAATCTCATATCACTGCAACCTCCGCCTCCCGGGTTCAAGCGATTCTCCTGCCTCAGCCTCCCAAGTAGCTGAGATTACAGGCATACACCACCATGCCTGACTCATTTTTTGTATTTTAGTAGAGACGGGGTTTCACCATGTTGACCAAGATGGTCTCGATTGCTTTACCTCGTGATCCACTCGCCTCAGCCTCCCAAAGTGCTGGGATTACAGGTGTGAGCCACCGTGCCTGGCCAGACCTTGTCTCAAAAAAAAAAAAAAAAAAAAAAAAAAAAAAAATCCAAAATACCAGACATACTAGATTACTAGATTTGTTGTGCTAAGTTAGAGTGAAATAATAATACATGTACTTTTGGAGACATTTTAGAAACATTTCTGAGATCAACCTTTGTCAAGTCACAACCCCAGGTGTGTTCTTCCATATAAAATTATTTTTAGAGTTTGTTCCAGTTTTATACACGTTTATGATTTAGAGTGAAATTAGGAAGATTACTAGAGGCTGGCAAGATGGATGGAAGTTGAGAAATCAGCTTTGAGATTTTTGCAGATGTTCAGAAAGAAAGATGTTAGGATAGGGATTGAAAGCAATGGGAAGAGGATTAAGGTATTTCAGGGTAAGAATCAATAGAACAGTGAATGTGTACCACTTTAAAATGAAGTACCTTTTGTATTGACAGAGCTGTATTTTACCTAAACTTAAGATGAATAATACTCCAGAGGATTTTTGGTTTCAAAACTATTGAAGACCAGGCTAATTTCATTTGTCTGTGTGTGTATCCATGCACACATGCACATATATATGTAGTAAGCTTGGTTTAAAGAAAATCTGTTATTTCATAGTAGATGTGATTTTCTTTTACCATTTCACACGAATGCATTTCTTTGTTATTGTAAGTTAGCAATTGAAGAATATATATATAATTCATGCTAAATTAGTATATTGGTCTAGAAGGTTTCTCAGGAGACTAATAATGGAGTAGAGGCTTCTTTAATACGTATGACTATATAAAACATTATTAATGTTAACAGATGTTGTACTTTAATCCCCTAGAATGATTGTTGGTACCAGCAGGAGATTTATTAAGCCTGAATTGTGTGAAATTGTGTGTGCATAAGCTGCAACTTAGATTGTAAAAACGTTACTGAAAACTGTTAAAAAGTTTTAGCTGTAATTTGGCAGAGAAGTATTAACTGTGCTAAAAGAAGTATGTGTGTATGGTTGGCCCCTGCGCCTTAACCTTTTTATCACTTATCTTCTTGTATTAATGTCACTGAATTATTAATTCATGAGCCAGGGTGGGAAGGGTGAAGGCACCATTTAAATGTGTGGCAAATTTATCCTTATCGCCAGAGACATGAAAAAAAGTCATTTTGTGTTATCTGTAAAATGGAAAGGACATTTTAAAATTTCATTTACAGTAATCCACTTCACTTCCAGTCAAACACCTAGATTATTACTACCATAATATAATGTTATTAAAAATTTGTAACCTTCTCCACTCTTTTGTCTTATATATATAATGTTGATAGAAAAATTTAGCCTTGATTTATTTCAATGTGATACTTGTTGATTGTAGGTTAAAAATATTACTTTTACGAATGATATGTTACAGTTTGACTTAAATTTTAAGGAACAGTAGACTTACGAAAAATAAAAATATTTACTGTAATAATAACGGAATTTTCATTGAGGGGAATCTGCATATAGGGAATTGGAAAGCTCTAAATATATGTTTCAAAGAAATGTTTGCATTTACTGTGACTTCATAATTATTTGGGAATAAGATTGGTGATTTTGGCCTTGTAGAACTTTTAGCTTTATACAAGAAACCTAGCAAATTAGAATTTAACATTTTCTTGTTGAATGTAATGTGGATCTGGGATATATCCAGTATTTCACATGGGCAAATAGCTATGGTGACAGAAATTTCAAGAGTTTGAAGCCACTTTTACCAGCAGCTCTTCGAAACCATCATGATAATGGAAGAATACCTCAGGGGTCTTGTCCAGACCTCATCACTTTTCATTCTCCCTTTACTTAATATTTTGATTGGTTTTATATACTCTCATGCCAAACAAAGTAGTAAGATAAGTTACTGTGGTAATGTCCTTTGTTTTCTTTTCTAGAATTTTCCCCCAAACACTCTAAGGTGTACATATGGCTCTGTTAACACACACTGAAAACACTAATTTTTTTTTTTTTTTTTTTTTTTGAGATCGTCTCGTCATCACCTGGGCTGGATTGCAGTGGTGCAATCTTGGCGCACTACACCCTCAGCCTCCCCAGTTCAAGCATTTCTTGTGCCTCAACCTCCAGGTTAGCTAGGATTACAGGTGGTGCCACCATGTCTGGCTAAATTTTGCATTTTTGGCAGAGATGGGGTTTCACCATGTTGTCCAGGCTGGTCTCAAACTCCTGACCTCAGCCAATTCAACGGCCTCGGACTCCCAAAGTGCTAGGATTACAGGTGTGAGCCACTGCACCTGGCCTGAAACTCTAATTTGTTTTGATCAGTAAATAATGCTACTTTGTTTTATTTTTCTTATTCTAGTATGGTTAATTTACCTTTATATTAACATTTAGTTTCTTAAAATAATAGACTGAAGTTGATTTGATTATTGTGGCAGACATGAATAGTTATTAGTTCATTATGTGACTGAACTGCATCCAGTTATCTTGGTCTTAAGATTGTTCATCTATAAACAGGAGTTGGCAAACAATGGCTAGCCATCTGTTTTGTAAGTAAAGTTGTATTGGCACACAGCCAATGCCATTGGGGTATGCATTGTCCGTGGCACCTTTCACACTGCAGTGGCAGACATATGTAGTTATGGCACAGACCATATCACTCTTAAAGCCTAAAATATTTACTGTCTGGTCCTCCATAGAAAGAGTTACCTAACTTCCGATCTGATATCTATAGTATTGGTCTGCATAAAATGCTGGTTCTAATCTTTACAAATGTAATGGAATATAATTTATAATTTTAAGCTCAAGAGATTTGAAGATTCAGTAGTTTTTATCATCACTGATGTTTTTTTTTAAGCAGATTTTTGCTTTTCTTTATATGCGGAGTAGCAACAATAAGGGATAATTTTCCTGAAAGTTTTCTGAATTGAAACATTTTAAAAACCATTAAAATATTGCAAAAATACATTAGTCTGTTACCAGATGAAGGAGTCTTGGCAAGTAATTCAGCCTTCTAGTCATTTTTCTCTGATTTTTATAACCTATGTTTCTTTTTTATTAAACATCCCTGCTTTATTACTACTTTAATGTTATTTGAAATTTTAGTAGGTTATAAAATTATATTTTAAAGTTGAGAAGCTCTTTTCTAAAAACCACATACCTCTCCTCCTCCATGTTTGAGTAGTAAAGAAGCACTAAAACATAAATTTTAATTTTTTAATGGAAGATGTTTTGGTTTTTAATTTTTTCATACCTAACAGCCATTCAAAATGACACAGTCTGTTACTGTTTCTTAATAGTTGTGTCCATGAATATTTTTCTTACCTTCTCATGTAAATCTCCTAATTTTTTTTTTTTTTTTTCTTTCTTTCTGGGAGGAAGTCTCACTCTTGTTACCCGGGCTGGAGTGGAGTGGCACGATCTCGGCTCGCTGCAACCTCCGCCTCCTGGGTTCAAGCGATTCTCCTGCCTCAGCCTCCCGAGTAGCTGGGATTACAGGCGCCTGCCACCATGCCTGGCTAATTTTTGTATTTTTAGTAGAGTTGGGGTTTCACCACATTAGTCAGGCTGGTCTCGAACTCCTGACCTCAGGCAATCCGCCCGCCTCGGCCTCCCAAAGTGCTGGGATTACAGGTGGAATAAATCTCCTAATATTCTTAGAGGAATCAGCTACACCAAACACAGAATTTCAGGCTGACATGGGAAGCCAAAGAATCTATTCTGTTCATTCACTTAGACTCTAGCTTTATCTTTAGTACTATTAATTAAGTTAGGTATTTATAAATAATTGGTATATTCCTTTTCTGTACAACTCAAGAAAATCCTTTTATTTTGAGTTTTACTTGTAGACACAGATATAAATGGTATGGAACATTCGGCATAATCAGGACTAATCCCAGCTAAGGCATAGAAACTTGTTCTTTCTTGAAGAAGTCCCTGATGTTTTGAATGTTGATTATCTGTAGTTTTCCCAGGAAGGCAAAGTGTGAAATATGTGAGTTAAATGTTTAAGTTTATTGTATTATGTCTGTCAATATAATAATTTGTAAGATTTCAAAAACAAAGATTTTCTGAAATAGTTGCTTCTTTTAAAGATGTGAATTAGAATAATTGCCGAGACATATTTTGATAGAAGAAACAAGTCCTTAGTTAAAGATATTGCAGAAGCCCCCAGATGGCTTCCTTAACGTTACTTAAGGTAGAATCAGGACCATAAGTTTATCATTGGGAAAATTGGAAAATGATGGAATCATAGATTTATAATCTCTTCCTACCTTTATATGGTTGCTGAACTTGAGACCTAGATGCTTCTTAATTACCGCAGTCCTCGTAGGGGCAGGTTGAGCTACGATTCTATATAGTGTGCTCTTGATCCGAATCTTGACTTCTTCATTAAGATGACTGATTGATCTAGGTACACGTCTCAGGGAAACACAGATTCAGAAACTTCTGTTAGTTACTTCTCTTATCTTCTCATCACATTTATTACCATTAAGTTTTGGGAGGTTTAGTAATTATTATTTAATGCTTATTGTGGATCTTGGTCATTTTCTTGCATATTTAATTCTAATAAGATTATTAATTTCTTGAAGGCAGTAGCTATATCTTAATCTATTTTATAATACCTTTAGAACCTAACACAGGACCAGTTACTACATAAAGTAAAAAAAAGTAATGAATAACACTCATTTTAGCACTGGATATCCATTAAAAATGTCTAGGAAATACTGGATATTCATTGACTTGAATGAACATACATGAAATTATAGTGCTAATGTGATCACCTTATGTTAAAGGCAAGAAATGTAAGCTTAGATAACACTATATTGGCGTAGTTTGCAAATGAATTGTATCATTTATTAATTACAAAGGCAGTGTGCTATAGCACTTCACAAAACTTTCTTCAGCTTCTTACTGTGTATTCTTTATAGTTAATTTTTCACATATGTATATAATTATTATTATTATTTTTTGAGATGTAGTCTTGCTCTGTCTCCAGGGCTGGAGTGCAATGGTACGATCTCGGCTCACTGCAGCCTCCACCTCCCGAGTTCAAGCGATTCTCCTCCCTCAGCCTCCTGACTAGCTGGGATTACAGGTGCCCACCACCAGGCCTAGCTAATTTTTGTATTTTAGTAGAGATGGGGTTTCGTCACATTGCCCAGGCTGGTCTCGAACTTCTGACCTCAGGTGATCCACCCACCTCTGCCTCCCAAAGTGCTGGGATTTACAGGTGTGAGCCACCTCGCCCAGCCAATTTTTCGTGTTTGTTTTTAAGATCATTTGGCACATTTTACTCAGATTACCTCATTACCTCTAAGAAACCTCTGACGGTGATATTGATGATCTAATATATGACAGATCCTGGGTCATTATTATTTCATTTAGTGGTTGTATATATAGACCAAGAGGGAATTTGAATATTGATTCAGGGAATGGTTAGTAACAGTGATTTATGGACAAAGGATCCAGTGCAGTGGGCCAAACATAAGATTGCATCTTACGGGTGAGCCACGTTGAGTTTTTTCTGTTATTCTTGCCCAAATGATGATTAGTCCATAATCTTATAGATGTTAATATTAAAACATTTGTTCCATGACTATTAAAGATGCATTGCTAGTTATATTGGAGGAAATATTTATATATTTATTTTTTGACTTACTATGAGCAACTTCTCTAGTAGTTTGGTTGATAAAATTTATCAGTGTAATTAGTTAACTTATAACGTATAATTTAGGCACTTTAGTAATGAGTAAATTAAGATAGCTCAACTGGAAATAGTAAAAATTAAGTTAATATTTAGCTGTTATTAAAGGGATGTTTTGCTCATGTAAACATTTTGAAAATCAACTCACTATTCTTGTGGTATTTCCTCACTTTCAGAACAAGATGATTTCGTTCTGTATTCATTTTTTTATTCAAAAGGAAAAGATAGTAAAATAAGTTTATCTGGTCTACATAATTAGTAGTGATTTTAGAACATAGGCTTATTTCTCAGCCCTTCTGCTTCCTTACTGTCCTTGAGTAGGTTAAGTTTTCTGCTTTTAAGATAAAATGGAGGCAATATATATTTCTTAAGGTTGTTGGGAAAATTGCATGAAAGAGTAAGCACACTGTTATCTGTCTAGTTTAGCTGTAATTTTTTTGGGAGCCTAACTGTGTGCAAGGCAGTTACAACTTTTTATTAGGATGAGTTATTTTTAAACTACAGTGTAATCTCCCTGTGGATGAGAAATTTTGTTTCTTTTTTTCCTCAGTGCACAACATATGTAATAGGTGCTCAGTAAATGTTTGTTGAAGGAATAATTTGGTGAATAGTGGAAAGAATGGCTTTCTAGTTAGCCTTGATTGGGATCTAAGCTCTGCTACTTATTAGCTGGGTAATTTCGTTTGAGTTATTTTACCATTCTGAGCCTCAGATTTCTGACCTTTATAATACTGATCCTGCTTTTTTGGTAAGGATTAGTGATATGTTTCTGATACAGTATTTCAGACAACACAGAAGTTAGCTTTTTCCCAATTCGGGGGAAAGAAAAAGTTATTTTTTAGATAGCAGTCCTCTCCAATTTTAAAAGACATTGTATTGCCTCTGAACTTTTTTTTTATTTTTTTCTTTTTGTTTTTGATATGGAGTCTTGCTGTGTCACCCAGGCTCACTGCAACCTCCACCCCCTGGGTTCAAGCAATTCTCCTGCCTCAGCCTCCTGAGTAGCTGGGATTACAGGCACGCACCATCACACCCAGCTAATTTTTTGTGTATTTTTAGTAGAGACGGCGTTTCACCATGTTGGTCAGGCTGGTCTCGATCTCTTGACCTTATGATCCACCCGCCTTGGCCTCCCAAAGTGCTGGGATTACAGGAGTGAGCCACCGTGCCTGGCCTGAACTTTCTAATAGTCTAGAGTCCTCATGCATTTTTTTTTTTTTTGAGTTGAATTACAAGTACTATGACTAGAAATATTTCCTGAGTGTCTACTATGTCTGTGAAACGAAGAAATTTTAGTAAAGGGTGAGACCAATGATGAATGTTCAGGGGACTTTTGTATAAATAGTTTAATTAATGTCTTCTAGAGTTGATAGCCGTGCCTGCAGAAAGAAGATGGAGAAAGAGGGTAGACTAGTGGCTGGCCACGTGGTTCTAAAATCTCTATGAGCATTGCCAGCTCCAACCTTATCCTGATGAAGGAAAGAAAATAAACTCAAACCCCAAAGAATGCTGAATATCTGAAGCTTCTAAGAGCCTTTCTGATTAGCTGACTAACTGAAGGAAAACTCCCAGGGGTAATGATGTGTTCTCTGATGTTAAGAAGGGGAAATCTAGTCTGTAAAGATTACGCATAAAATATTTCTGAAAAGTGAATAACCTGATTGAGGTTCAGCTAAAGTGAAATAAAACTGTAATTTATTTTTTATTTTGTAAGCCTTTGCATAGAAAATGAAAAGGCAGGGTTGGGTTAGTATCATCCTTTTTTGTGTGTGTTTGTTTTGGTAAAATATAGAAAAGTGACTTTTGTTAGTAAATTCTGTCTCATAATGATTATAATTTTATAATGCAAATAAGATCAGAGACTGATTTTGTAAAGCTGGCTTGAGTTTTCATTTAGAGTTGACATATATTTAGTACATAGAATTTAGGCTTACCTAAAACATTAATGTTTCATTTTACACAGCATTAGTGCATAATAACAAGGATGGGTGACTGGTAGTTCTCATGCTTAGCTGGCTCTTTTCTTTTCCTGTTCTCTTGGTGCTTATAATTGTTTTGGGCTTAATATCCAGTGTTTGCAGTAGTTCACTGTACATGAGTAGAAACCAAAAATAAAGCTTTAGATAGCACTCCTTATGGTGGCTTTGCTCCTAGTAGAATATCAACATTAGTTAACCAGTTTTAGAAAATTGTAGTTTAATTTTCTTTTGCCCTTATTAATTTGAAATGTGTTATACTCTATTTCTTTCAATGATGCTTATCAATAAACATTTTATTTTTTCTATATTTGTTAAATAAGCTTCATCACATAATAAGGCTAGATGTGATTTCCTGGTAGTGTAGTGTAAATACGTGGCTTAAAATTAGTTAACAGTGTTGTCCTTTTAAGGACACACTGCACAGGATATTTAATGCAGCTAATAAATGGAAGCAGGTTACTGTCTGAAAGACTACAGCTGACTGTACGTTGCAAGTAGTGTATAAAACATTGAGGTCTGTTGGGATATACACAGCTGAAGCATATTCCTGGAAGTCACTGCTCAGCTTTGGAAGGTTTGGTAGTAATGATACATTAGTTGACTTTTTACATGACAGAGTAATAGGACATTTAGATTTTAAAAAATGACAGAGGTTTGGTAGACAATGGTTTGTGGTTTATAGGAACAAGGTTAGGATGAAATTGTTTGAATCTTATTTGAAGGATAAGGAAAAAGCAGAGGTGGGACTAGGTTGTACGTTAGAAGTGGTTTGGATTTTTGACAGTCATAGTCATTTATAGTTTAAGTAGAAATCGGCGGTATCCTGTTTTACTAAGAAGTGAACCATTACTTAGCAAGCATTACCAGGAGCTTCACCATGCACTACACCTCTACTCTCCCAGTTCCTCCCCCACTTCATCCTAAGCTCTTTGATGTTCTTGGAAAAAGGTTTTCTAAAACTCAAAAGAAAGTTATTAATGTGGGAATCATTTGAAGTAATCTTTTCTGTTTTTTAAAAGGAAATTTAATAGACCTTTTCTGGTTTTGTTACTTGTTTTTGTTTTGCTTTGTGAAATGCTGTTACTGAGCTTTTTGCAGTTACAGAATTTGAAGGACAAATATTAGCTGTATCTATGCCAGTGGTTTGGCTCCAATATGATTTAGAAGGAATGCCTTCTTGGGATTAGTGTCATCATATTTGATTATTTATTCGTTCTATTCTTAGCTGATTGTGGTTTGTTAGGTATTTCAACTTTCATTAACATTTGTTTAATGGAAGGTTGTTTAAAACTTGGGTCACAGCAATAAAATCGTTTGATTTAGTTTCCAAATTGCACTTAAAGCTTGAGGTTTTGGAAATTATTGTATTTGATGTAAAAGTGATTGGGCACAGGTTGTAGAATGATAAAAATAAATTTGATATTCTTTTTACTTATTCATTACACAGGCAGATTGACTTAAGCTTTATTTTCATAAAAGATGCCACGATTTTATACATTCTAGAACCTATTTCCATTTGTCTGAAACAACCACTTACACTGTCTCATAATTGAATGATATGTACTTTTAAAATTGTGTTTCACATTCTCAAACCGTCAGAATACACTGAATTTTTAGTATATAAAAATTTTCATGAGGTATTCTTTCCTGGCCAGAGACCACAATAGAGGTCTTGATTGTGTGGTTTCCTCCTCCTTTTTCCCTTCACTAACAGAGGTTTTCCTATCTTGGCAGCTGTTTCCTACAAGGCAGTCATCAGTCCCTGATTTCTTCCTTCCTCCTCCTTCCCACAAACAAGGGCTCTTTTGAATAGTGGATGACTGAAGACAGACTGATCTTGGATCACTTTAAGAAAGTGGAAACGTGTGCAAGAGTTGAGCATGTGGGCAAGCTGCCTGTATGCACTAGCTCATTGAAATCAAACAATGAAAACTTGGACAGTAAAAATCCTTTGCTTGGAATCTAGAGTGGTCCAAAGGCTGACTTTATTTTACTTGTAGCAGTAATGCACTTCGTCTAAATTATTCTGATTGCTGATCAGATCATTGAACAGACTGTAAGGATATAAGGAATTGTTCATTGATGGCCTTTTGAATGTGACAAGCCATGAGATTATCTGATTTTTTAAAATGCTTTACATAGAATAACTTTCAGTTTTAAGGCAGGCACATTGCTACAGCAGTTGTAAACCGCAGGTTCACTTTTGGTTTTGGTTACTTTTGAATAGTGTATGGGAGCTCAGAGTGAAAAATGTATAGAGCCAGCCAGCTAGTTTTGCAGGGATGTGTGCCATGTGTCTCCATCAGATTAATTTTGGATACATCATTCTTCTTTTTGAGGAAGTTTGCATTTTCCTTTGTTTCTTTGGACAGATAAGCATCTCAGGTGTTCTTAAATAGTATACTACTGATGTTGGTGATGCCCCCCTCCCCTGTGTCTTCAGTGCTTTGAGAGAGACCTAAAACTTGGACCAATTCATAGCAGGATCCTTAGGGAAGCATTTACATCTCTGAAACTATGGGCCTGAATGATTTCAGATTAATTTCTTACATTATTTTTGTTGTTCTTAATAAAGCAAGATATTACCTTTATAGGTAATAAGTGTTTCAAACCGTTTAGCATCTGCCTACTTTTCCATTCAGGTTACATTATAATGAACTGATAGTAAAATGTAGTGTACTGCTAATAGCATCTTGTATGATATGCTATATGAAGCATGTAGTAAATGCACAGTAGGTCAGATAATGTGCAAGAACTCAAAAGTTATCAGGAAAATTTTGTTTTCTAAATTTTCTCTGTGGTTTAGTGACAGCATCGAAGTGATGTAATGAGTTTGTTTTACTGAGTTATATATATATAACCTCAGAAAGGGAGGGAAGAATTCCCTCACTGCTGCACTTTATAGAACTCTTTAGTTGCAGGAGGTTAAGAATGACTGGAGAAAACTTGGTGTAAGAGTATTACTTAGAAGAAAATAATAGGAAACGAACATGAAGAAACTGTAAGATGTTCCTTTAACAGAAAAGTTTGTAATTTCCTTTCCCTCAGAGGCTAAATGAGGAGGCTAGATATATTTGGGAAATGCCTTCATTTTATGTGTATTATAAGGCTAATGTTTGCTGTGATTCCTCACACAAGCTCAGAAAGAAGTAAAACACTTGGACAGAACCCAGCAAATGACCTGGTCTCATGTGATCCTAGAAGCCGAGAAACACTAAGTCATACTTCTGAAGTTTTTGTACACTCTCCAGTTTGGAGAACTGGATCCATAGGGGCTATGAAAACCTAGCAGTTAGGGAAATAAGTTTGACTTGGTGATTAGGAATGTGGCATTTCCAGAATCCCTTTGTATATGGCATTATTTTGCCATGTAGAAATTTTGGCAATTTCACTTGTCAAAAAGGCAGTCAACCTTTTTGGGCTTTGACTGTTTTCAGAATGTAAGATTCAGATATCCAGTGTATAGGAGCGGCTTCCATAGTGGACATAGAATCAAAATACGTTTTATATTCAGGAGAGAGAGAGAGGAACGGAGAGAGAGAATTGTCATTTCTGCAATTTTTTGTGATGTAGAAAGACCATAGAGTAAATGATGGATTTGTTTGTTTTTCAGATATGAAGATCAATGATGCAGACTGCTGGTTTTGATGAAGCTGGGCATTTATAACTAGATTCATTAAGGAATACAAAGAAAATATTTAAAAGGATCAATAATGGTGTCTTCTGGTTGCAGAATGCGAAGTCTGTGGTTTATCATTGTAATCAGCTTCTTACCGAATACAGAAGGTAAGATCCAGTTTACATTTTGTTTTTTAAATCCAGAAGAACTTGAACTATACAATCTTCTTTATATGGAAGTACCTAGAATATTCATTTATTATTTTAAAAATAGTCATTAAAATGATTTCCTGAATATTGAATTCTTTATTAGGTGGTTGAGTTCTTTTGGTAACACAGATACGATATGGAAAGTGCTAGATATGTGAGTTTATATTTTATATACATTTATGAAATATAACCATTCTAAATAATCCCGAGGGAACTAAATGAAAGCTCTGTTTTTTTTTTTTTGGTATACATTTTGCATTTATTCACTACATTTATTTTAGTAAAATGGAAAGTATTTTGTGGAAACTCTTTCATCTTTAGTTACATTTGCTTAAGTGTGGGCATAATTCTAAAATCCCTAAGTTAAAATTTTTAATCTTTTATGAAAAGTTACTTTTTAATAATAGTTCATCTTTTTATGTTTATATCTTTAGCTATATATATGTGTGTATATGTATATACTTTGTAATGTTAAATTTGCAGAAATATAATAATTATTTCTTTGTATTTAAAAGTAGATGTGGACTTTTTCTTAAGCACTATTGCATTAAACATTTTTGTAAATCTAGGAATAGTAATGAGTGTATTTTTCAAGACAGACCTGAGTGTTAAAGAAATTAATATACTTTTGAAGCCTAATGAAATAATTGGAACCATCATTTATTAACTACTATATAGATTTCTGGTATCCGTTGTTTTCTTAGTCTTAAATATTATTTCCGTATGAAAATAACACACATGCAGGTGTTTTTTAGAGTAGGCTAGAAGTTAATATGGAGCTAAGATGTATAAATTTTATAGCTAGTTGATAGTGGCAGTTATTGGCATGAAAATGTATTAATCTTGTAAAGTGTGTGAAGGGTATAAAATCTCTGAGAAATGCATATAAAATATAATGGATTAAAAAATTCCAATTAAATATTCTTGAAAAAATGTTTAACAATTAAAAAATTGCTTTTCTATGTACTTTTAAGTGATCTCATTTATACCTATTATTAAAATGATAGGTGGAGAAGGGGCATACTGTCAACTAATAGAAGTGTATTATTCCATTGTCTCTGTAATAAGCTTCAAAATAACATTTTAATTTTGCTGAAAGAATTTTACTTGAATTGCTTGTTCCAGAGTTACATTTTATCATATTCTCCTTGTCCCTCTAGTCCCCTACCTTCAGTATATTGATATAATGTAATATAATTTAAATAAATAACAAATTTAGAAATACTTAAAGTAAGAATTTCTGTATTCAGAAAGTAAATAGTGTTCACTTGGGTTTAAGTCACACTTGGAAGTTACAATCTTTGGGTTAATATTTTATTTTCAGATGACATTGTTCTTTACTTTAGAACTGAAGATGCATCGTATCTAACATCATATGTAATCTCTCTGAATGAATAATACTATCACGATAAACAGTGAACAGGAATTGTGTTTAATAATATAAATTTCTGGCTTGGATTGTTGTGAAAATCTTGTATGTAGTCTGATGATTTTGCGTCTCATTTTTGGCGGGAAAAAACCTAACTGAATTCCTGCTGTTATGTTTGAATGTTTTTTTACATTTAAAAAAGATTCCAGGTGTGGACCAATGGCTCATTAGTCCACATAATGAAAAAATTTCTAATCAGGTTAGAGACCACTTTGCTTGCACAGTAGCTTAGCTCAGTGAGGGGCTAGCAAACAGACTTTTTTCATGAGATACTGCAGCTTTATTTTCAGTGTCATCTATCAGGTCAGGATTCATATCTGCTGTTAGGAGAAATTTCATTTTTGGCGCATCAGGCCAGGGGGTATTGCTTCTGAAGCACTTCCCTCCTACGAGTAAAAAGAACCTGGGACGAACCCATACTGCTAATTTTAAGAGTATACACAGTTAATACACACTGTTAGAACATTGATCCAGTATCGCATGGGTTTGTTTTAGAAAGAGAAAGTCTTACATGACATGATAGTCGTTTATTGCCAGAAAGCAGATAATGCTCTGTGAACATCTATAGAGAAAGCCAATCAACGTTAGGTAAGAAGGCATAGGAAGGCAGATAAATTTCTTTTAGGCCCTTACATGATTGTAACCTTTTAACATCTTACAGAGTTTAGTTCTTTTTGTACCAATTTCTAGGTTCTTGCAGGTAAACTCAGATAAGTTTTCGTGAGTGATTTCTTCCCTGTTTCCTCATTTATTGAGTGATTAAATTGAGCTGCATGCTTAGGATTCAGAAATACACAAGGAAAAATAATGCATTAGGCATGGTTCTTTTTTTGTTTGTTTTATTTTATTTTTTATTTTCCCATAAGTTATTGGGGCACAGGTAGTATTTGGTTACATGAGTAAGTTCTTTAGTGGTGATTTTTGAGATCCTGGTGCACCCATCGCCCGAGCAGTATACACTGCACCATATATGTTGTCTTTTATTCCTCACCTCGCTCCCACTCTTCCCCCTAAGTCCCCAAAGTCCATTGTATCATTCTTATGTCTTTGTGTCCTCATAGCTTAGCTCCTACATATCAGTGAGAACATGGGATGTTTGGTTTTCCATTCCTGGGTTACTTCACTTAGAATGATAGTCTCCAGTCTGATCCAAGTGACTGCAAATGCTGTCAGTTCATTCCTTTTTATGGCTGAGTAGTAGTCCATCACATATGTATACACATACACACCCCACAGTTCCTTTATCCACTCGTTGATTGATGGGCATTTGGGTCAGTTCCATGATTTTGCAGTTGTGGTGCTGTAAACGTGTGAAGGCACGATTTTTACTCTTGAGAAGCTCATGGTCTTGTGCAGGGATTGAAACCTTAAATACCTGTTGGTGCCTTGAGGGCAGCGGACTTGAGGTCAGATAAGAAAATGCTTGTCAGAGGACCTGTGATTACCATTCCAGTATTTAGCTTGGTTTTTCCAGTCTTCTGCCTTTCAGTAGAAATCAAACATTAGGATTTTTAAGTAATGGCAGCTAATTAAGATTTTGTTTAAAAAACAAGCGTGTATGTCGTAGAATAGCCATGGGTTATGCCTTTCTTTTTAGATCTTTTTTTTCCTCCTGTTACAGTTGTATTTTACCTTGGTACGTGATTTTAAAGGCTTCACATAATTTTGGATTTGCTTTACATCTGTACATAGTGAGATATACATTTCCAAATTCGTAAGGACTTACTCTGTGTTCAGGCAAACATTATAAATGTCATATTTTATGTACACATAAAAGGGCAGATCACTAAGTATTTTTAAAGTTTGAACATGGTAAAAGCTAATTATACAAAGGTTTAATTGTTAACATCTACCTATCTCTATCTTGAATCAAGTCTTATCCATTAAAATTTACCTGTTTCTGTAAAATAGGATTAATATTTTACATATTCTCTAAGCTTTTCCTATAACGTATTTTGGGGAAAGTTATATTTAGAATTTCCAAATAAAAATGATTTTATACAGACCATACTTTCAAAATATTTTGTAAATTTTTCTTATAATTGATTTTATTTCTAGAGAACTAATCTCAGATGCTTTAAAAGTCAGTTTTGTTGAGAGACTGGTGTGCTTTGATTCTTTTGGCCAGTTTTTATAAGCATAGTACCCACTGTGGAATCATGTATCAGTAAGTAGAAAGTAAATTGAATTTTTGTGTCCTAGAGAATTAAATTATGCTGTATAATGGAGCCTTGGCAAGCGTAAGTTAGACACATGAAGGCTTGCTCAAGTGACAAGTTACAAATAATAGTACTCCTTCAGCAAAATCAGTAATATGGATTTCAGGTTGAATTCTTTTTTTTTTTTTTTTTTTTTTTTTTTTTTTTTTTTTTTTGAGACGGAGTCTCGCTCTGTCACCCAGGCTGGAGTGCAGTGGCCGGATCTCAGCTCACTGCAAGCTCCGCCTCCCGGGTTCACGCCATTCTCCTGCCTCAGCCTCCCGAGTAGCTGGGACTACAGGCGCCCGCCACCTCGCCTGGCTAGTTTTTTGTATTTTTTTTTTTAGTAGAGACGGGGTTTCACCGTGTTAGCCAGGATGGTCTCGATCTTGTGACCTCGTGATCCGCCCGTCTCGGCCTCCCAAAGTGCTGGGATTACAGGCTTGAGCCACCGCGCCCGGCCTCAGGTTGAATTCTTTATGCAATGAATATGTAATTAGATTTTATTAGTCAAAGTTTTACTTAATTACCTGAAATTACCTTGTTGCTTATCCTTATTTCAAAGAAAAATGTTATGCCAGGTATAAATGTGAGAGATGCCACAAATAGCTTTATGTATTTATTTTATATAAATCAAGAAAATATGGTAAACATAGTTGTAGAAATAGTTTCTTGCTAGTTTTTACTGTACTTTTAAGTTCTCTAAGTACATTTTATAATGACTTGAGTTAATGTTATCTCTCTAAAAAATATGTGTCTGTAGGGTCTTTTCACTATTTGGGTAGAAGAAAAAAAGGCAGATTTAGGGGTTAAATATGAAATAGTGAAAACTGTTTCTGGCATATTTCCATAGGTATTTCCTTCAGAATGGGCTGAATTTGGTGGAATGATTAGTAACTTTATTCTCCAAGGTTAAATGTAAGAAAGATTGATATAATTCAGACTACTGTATTCATTCCTCCTTTTTTCTTTCATTCTTTGATTTACACACGCATATAACAAAATCTGTATATATATACACATTCTTGTGTATATATATGTGCGTGCACATACACACACACAACATGCAGTATACTAGTTTCACAAGGGCAGGGATATTTTTTTGTTGTTCATTGATGTCTTCAAGTGTCTTAACAATGCCTGGCTTATAGTAAGCCTCTCAATCCATAGCTGTCACATAAACAGAATAAATCTTTGAAGAGGTTCATAGTCTGTGTAATGAGGGAAAAGACAATGAGCAGTTGTAATAAGAATGTGATAAAGTGCCATAATAATGATATTCACAGAGGCATTGGGATGAGCGGTAGTTGGATGGTTGGATGTATGTCAGGAAATGCTTGTAGCTGAAAGTGTCATGAAACAACAGAATCACCTGGAAGATCTGCGGTGGGGCCCAAGCATTAGTTAGCGTTTCTGACAAATTGCAGGGTGATGCTGATGGTGTTACTCAGCATCACACTATAAGAGCCACTGCATATTGTATGTGTGTGGGAGTGGTTGTGGTGAGGGTAGGGGTGCATGGGTGTAGACATGGTACAACTTTTTCGAAAGTATTTTTGGAAAAAATTATAAGTTGATTGATCATGATTCAGAAGTTAGTAACCAGTTGTTTCTTGGGAGCTAGTGGCTATTTCTTTGCAGATTGTTCTTTATTCCCCTGATTAGGCTTCTTGGGAATAATTTTAGTCTTCAGAAAAGGATTTTTAAATTTTTCCCGCTTTTATTTATTTATTTACTTTGAGATGGGAGTCTCGCTTTGTCTCCCACGCTGGAGTGCAATGGCGTGATCTCAGCTCACTGCAACCTCCACCTCCTGGGTTCAAGGGATTCTCCTACTTCAGCCTCCCAAGTAACTGGGATTACAGTCATCTGCCACCATACCCAGCTAACTTTTGTATTTTTAGTAGAGACGGGGTTTCACCATATTGGCCAGGCTGGTCTCTAACTCTTGACCTTGTGATCCACCCACCTTGGCCTCCCAAAAGACTGGGATTACAGGCATGAGCCACCGCACCCAGCCTTTTTTGCTCTTTTCAACAGTGTACTCAGAAAAAAAATTTGAAAAATTTACACCAAATTGGAAAAAAACATGTTTTTCCTCTTAGGAATAAATGCTCCATTTAGTAGAGCTCTTAAAACTCTTGTTTCAGTTTATCTCTTTTCACTGTAATACCCTGGTTCTTTTCTTGTTGAGAATAACTACATGGCCAATGCTGTGATAACACTGATTTGACTTACTGTGGGGACTTCAGATTTCCCAATCTAACAAAATTGACTACTTTTGTTCATTTCAGTATATCTGATTAGTTGACGTCTAGGAGGTAAATTTTCAGCAAGGTACTTGGGGATTTGGCTGTAAACCTAATGGGAGTCACGATTCCCATTAAATTAATAGGAATTGTGTATCTGTGCTTGCTGCCTAGCAAATGTAACTGTTTTTTAAATTCACAAATTATGTAAATTAACATCCATCTAAAGCAATGCATTTTTAAGCAATTACTATTATTATTATTATTATTTTGAGACAGTGTATTGCTCTGTTGCTCAGGATGGAGTGCAGTGGCATAATCTCAGCTCGCTGCAACCTCGGCCTCCTGGGTTCAGATGATTCTCCTGCCTCAGCCTCCTAAGTAACTGGGACTACAGGCACCCACCACCATGCCTGGCTAATTTTTGTAATTTTAGTAAAGACGGGGTTTTACCATATTGGTCAGGCTGGTCTCGAACTCCTGACCTTGTGATCCACCTGCCCTGGCCTCACAAAGTGCTGGAATTACAGGTGTGAACTACCGCGCCCGGCCAAAAATGTGATTTTATTTAAGAAAATACTTAACTGTATTGCTCTTACGACACTTTAGATATTATTTTGTTTCATGAGTATATTGTAATTTGATTGCAGCAGCTTTCTTCTCCAGAGGTAGCGATAATTCAGTTAATTGTATGATGTTTCTTCTCTTGGAAAAATCAAATTATTATAGTATTACTATCAGCATTCAAAATGAAGGTAAATATGTTCCAAATGTGACTCAAAGTTGCCGAAAATAAAATTAAGCTTAATCAGATACATTGGGATCTTTTCAATAGTTAATTTGAATTATACTTTGGTCATCTTATATACCAATATTTAGTGTCTGAATATGCCATGTTTCATAAATGAAGATAAAGTTCAAGTGCTTGATTGTCGATTTTTTTTCTTTCCACTTTTCCTCATGCTTTCTTCTTGATTCCATCCTCTTTTGCCTCTTTTTCATTTGTGGAAAAGGTTCGTTTATCCACAATTTGTGTTGATTCACCAATAGGTCTGTTGCTGGTGGAAAAAGTGTTGCAAATATGTATGTCATTCACAACAGTCACCCTGCAGACCTCAAAAATGTTATATTACATGACTGTTTAATTTCTGTAAACCTCTATTTTTCTGACAGAAAATAACATATCAAATATTTAGTAAATAAATTTGTTTTTAAATAATAATTTGCTGAAATTAAAGCGGTTATTAGCTCGTCCATACTAGAGTAAATTTTAGAAATACTGATTTTACATGCATATTAGACATTTACACAGTTATTGTTATACTTTGAAAGAATCAATAGTGTATTACAGGTAGTTTAATTAAAAGCACAGGAGACATGTAAAGCACCTTAATTTTGTGGAACTGTAATTCTGTTAATTTCTCCTTACCCATTAATTTCAGCATTGATGAAGCTCTTCAATTTTTGAGTTAATACACTTTTTAATTTTTTAATATACTATAGCTTGTGATACTAGAGAATAAGGTAATACAAGTGATTGAACACATCTGAAGAACACATCTGAAGACTATTGTAGAACGTGCTGTGTCTCAAAAAACTGATTTATCTGCCTTATTACTAAGGGAGTGTCTTACTAAAACATATGCTTGGTACCCCATGGTACTCTTTATATTCTTTTCCCCTCCTCTGCAAGACAAAGAGTGACATATGACAGCCATACAGGCTACACATATTAGACATCAATGTGGATTAGTGAATATCTCATGGCATCTTTCAACCTTGTTCCTGAACTCCTTTTGTCAACTTGACAGAAGTGATTCCAGGAGAATACCTAGTCCCAGCCTTGGGATCTCTTGGCTAAAATGTAAAGCTGAGAAGGGAATATGTATCAGCACTTCAGGAAGCAGAAACAACATTTATAATCTCTTCTTATCAGCATGGGACTCTCCTGAGTTTGACTTTTATGTCTGCCGTAATTCTTGCTTTGAGGGCTTATTTTTCTTAAAAGTGCTTTTTTCTTCTGATTTTGAATGTATACATCTTCATGAGAAAAGAGAAAATTTAAAAAATTAAGATAAGACTTTTAGAAGGTTCATAATTCTATGACTTTGTTATGCCACAGCACATTTCTTTTCTGTTTTTCCACCTGTACACATACTTCATATGGATAAAGCCAAATTATGTATAAATATACAAATTTAGGTTATTCATCTACATACACTCTTATATTCATATTTTCACTTTTAATTACCAGAAACAGTATTATCATGCCATTATATTTAGATAATGAATGTTAACAGCTGCATTATAATTCATTATTTAATTATACAAATTTAATACAAATTATTTAATCCTCCTTTTCTACTTGCTAGCCATTTGTACTTAAGTTTTTTCAAGTATAAGTAAAAATATGTATCTATATAATTATTTTTCTTTCACAGCTGGTTATTTCCTGAGGCTAAAATTCTAGAATTCTGATAATTTGACTGGAAGTATAGACATCTTTCAAACTGGCTTTTTTGAAGGGTTAAGCCTGTGTTCACACATTGATGACCAGTATGTAAATCCATGTACTTTACCAGCAATGATTTTAAATTTTAAAAAGAATTAACACTTTGATTTGTAAAAAAGGGTATCTAATTATAAATTAATTTTGTAATTTGGGGGATACTTCTGAGGACAAAAACATTTTTTGTACATTTATTTAGTGGTCAGTTGTCATTTTGATATGAACTTTTTGTTCACTGTTTTTGCCAGCTTTTTGTATTGCTAATACTTTTCTTATTTTTTTAAATTTATTGATGATACCCCCTTTTTTCATTTTTATTATGAAAACATATTTGTTTGCCTTTTATTTTAATTTACAGTGTTTAAATTTTTAATGAAAACTTCAAACAGAAGAGAGAAATTTGTAGTACAACACTAATCGCAGATTTAACAATTGTCAAGATATTGTTACATTTGCATTATTGCACCCTTCTTTCCTTTTTGTTATATAGCTATTTTCTTTTGTGAGATCTTCCATTATTTTTATGCTTAAAAATGTATATCTTGATCTCAATTAAATATTTATTCACTTGCATTTCCCTGTAGCTCTTAAATATTTTTTATTTAAATTTTTAATCCATCATGAATTAATGTTTTTATACGGTGAAATCTAAGGTCTTTGATCAGTTAATTTAAAATGAAGTGAACTAATATTAAACCAACTGGTAAGAATTAAATTTTAACCAACAAAGTAGTTGAAGTTGGAACATAGCCAAATTAAAAATGGATGATGGATGGTAGTTGAAAAAACAAAAACAAAAGTAAAAAGAGTAGAAATAAACACTTATTTGTATCTACACAGATTGAATTATGAATGAAAATGTCACTGTTCTGATTTCAGTAATATATCAGTGGTCTTCTCTACTTAAATGATTTTTGTATCCCAAATGTATTTAATAAAGTTTATTTTTAAGAGTTTTTATGTTGTTGTTAAACAGCCGAGAGAAGCAAAAACATGACTGTAGAGACGGATTAAAATATCCCACCATGAAGATGAAGTTCTGCATTTTAGGAGTTTTCGACTTTCAAGAAACATAAAGAATTTCCTGGAAAAAAGAAAGGAGGGATTCATATGAAGCCTGGTTAAGTTTTGCACAGGGGTTTAATCTAAAAAAGGGATACAAGTAAAATTCTTATTTTGTTGTATATTTACAGGATGCGTCTTACTATTCCTGTACCCATCTCTTTGTATCTAATTGGTGTGTGTGTGTGTGTGTGTGTGTGTATTAATCATTAATTAGTTCTCTTTTCCCTCACTGATTCGTATTTTTATCTTTATAGTACTAAAATCTAAGCCAGGTGGTAGTTATGCCTATATTAAGTTTAGGCTTTGGTTAGAGGCAATATAGTAGGATAATACAAGTCAGATACTTCCTTATTTTAGTTATGCATTACAATAGAAAGCCTGTTGGATTTTAAGAGGCCACTTTTATATGGTGGAATGCTGTGATGAGGCGATGTTGACAGGCTTTTTAAAAAGTGGGTAAGGAGACAGGTGTGTAGGTTAAGTTTATTTCCTTGTTTAAGGAAAGTTTTTTATTTTTATTTTATTTTACTTTTTTTTTTTTTTACAGTTTTCTTATTTGGTTGCTTTTGATAGATATGCTGAATATCTGAACATTTCTCCAAGTGGAAGGAAGGGAAATGGAACCCACTGCACTGGTAGGAAGGCTCATTTAGGGAAGGAAAGACTGTATATTAGTATCCAGAGAGAGGGAAGATTCAGGAAGAGATGTGTACAGCCGCAGAAGAAAGATGACGGAGGTCACGCTGGACTTCAAACATCTTCTTTATCTAGAACAGTGCCCCTCAAAATTTAATGTGCATGTAAATCACTCAGGGATCTTGTTAAAATGTAGATTCTTGCTTCAGTAATCTGGGATGGACCTTCTGAGTCTGCATTTCTAATAAGCTCCCAGGTGATGCTGAGGTTGCTGCTCTGTGAGAGAACGTCTGAATTAGGGAGTTTGGGTTATTAAAATGTTTAGTCTAGAAAATGAGATTTTACATGACAGTGACTTCCACTGTTAAAAATCGAGGTTTGTGTTAAATCCAAACAACCATAGTTGAAATATAGAAATGACATCACTTTCAGTTGTATAACTCATTTTATTAAAAAAGGAACTAAGCTACCTTGAAACTTTACTGAACATTTTTGTATTTTGTTGCACTTCTAATCCTATTTTATATGCTTTCTATTGACCTTTTATCTGGTGAGTTGCTTTGAAAAATCCCTGAGCAACAATGCAGCCTGACCCTTTCTCCCTAATATTTCCCTTTATTCCCTATTGATCTGTCCTACTTTCATTCTATCATACACAGAAACAGTGTTTTTAATAGCATTTTGATACAAATATTTTATTATTTAAAGTAACACTATAAAGTCATGTAGTGCAAAGTGTATGTTTGTCTTATTTAGAAAAAGTTTATTTTTATTATACTAATTTTTCAAAGTCAACATATTTAAACAAGAAATAATTGTCG
This sequence comes from Theropithecus gelada, assembly GCF_003255815.1. Classification (NCBI taxonomy): domain Eukaryota; kingdom Metazoa; phylum Chordata; class Mammalia; order Primates; family Cercopithecidae; genus Theropithecus; species Theropithecus gelada. Next base: position 109,807,669 of record NC_037668.1, read on the forward strand.
TTTTTGCCTAAGTATTAATTCCTTGACTTATTAGCACCATAAGAGTATAGGATGGAAGTACTTGATTGTTAATTGATCATTAAAAATGGCTAAATATATTTTATCTGCCTAAGGTTATCTAGTGATTTTTTCTCCTTTTTGGTGTTGTATATAATCAAAGATTTTCTTCTTCCTTTTCCCTTTTCTTTCAGAGGCAAAGATATAGGGTACTTATATGATTTGTTTTAATTTTACAATAATACCAATTGTAAAGTAAATGTATTTCTTAATGAAGTTTATTAGACTCTTCACGTGTTTAAACCTCTCAAAAGTAAGTTAGTAGCAAATTTTAAACATAGAGAGTTCTATATAGGCACCTGAGAGGTTGAAGTATTTTTATTTTGATTTTTTTGGTGGAATTAAAGAATTTTGGACTTTGAATCACAGCTTGGATATTAGCAGTGAGAATTTTTCATTTTACAGATGAAGAAATTAAGGCCTGCAGATTGTTTCTTTGTCAAGCTCTACTTAACTGCCAGTCCAGTTTTCTTGCTGTAGAACTTAATATTTAGCTTCAGATCGTTAGTATATTTTCCTATCTCAGGAGGCTGTTACTCAAGAATATTTAAAGTATACTTTATATTGCTTAACATTGCATTACTTAATGGTAATTATCAAAAGAGCTAATTTTTGTCAAAGTTTTCTTAATGTTTACTACCATTTTAGATGAAAAACTATGTTAAGATTTACTTTGTTTTTCAGTGAAAATTATATATAGTATAGGAGGACCAATCATGCTAATACTCCAACTTTCAAATAATCTTCAAAAGTTTACAGCCATAAGCATACATTTTTAAAAAGCACAATTTATCTTTGAAGTTACCAGCTGTTGCTGAGAATCATTAACTGTCAGAACACTGAACAAGAATTGTAACTCTTACTATATTTAGTTATCAGTTCACACAGATTATCAGTCATCATTAAAGTATTTAAAAGGCATGTGCCTCCTGAGCCCCTCCTTCAGGTATGTGTTTTGGACATTATCTTTTCCCTTTTGTTTGCTTACAACAGGAAGCTCGTTTAATCCTTTGCTTTGTTTTAGAGTTAGGCAAATAGAAACCATCCCTGTTAGCCTTCAAAAGCTCTTACTTTTGTTGCATTAATGGCACTCACAGTAGATTGTGTGATCTTGCTTTATTTACCAGAAAGCTTGCCTTTGAGAGCTGTCACTCCATTCTTTCAACAGTGTTGTTAATTGACTGATAGCACTGATTGAGTGGAAAACCTTCAGTGACAAAAGACTGGATATAGGTGTGAGTCCATTTGAAAGGCTGGTGAATCTTTGTTTCTTAATCCCATTTCTATTTGCACTGAAATACTAAATACAGACTAGAAGAACAAAGTATATTTAAAAGCATTCAGAAATGTTAAGCAACAATAAAACCCCTTAACTGTTTAAATGACAGCAGCTGACTATTTGAATTAACTTTGTGTTTGGCTTAATTTGGGGCCCTAATTATTCCTAACTTACGTGAGTAGATTTCAATTATAGTATCCTGCAGGGATTTGTAGCTAAGGCAACTAAAAGAATCATTTTACATAAAGTACTTTTGTTCAACTGATTAGACGAGTTAAAACGTAATGATGTAAAATTGAAACCCTTCTGACAAGGTCCAAACAAATGTTTCTAGTAATTTTGTTCAAAAAAAATTAATCTAAGTTTGATTTTAAATAATAATTTGGTCTTTCAGGACAATTGACTTTCTTGTAATACTGATAAGTATATAAAATGCCTTAAGATTGCATGTTTTGGTAAAGGAGTAAGACTTTAAAGGGAGGACAGATTTGTCACAGTGGATGGACACCGTCCTAAGTAATATTTATTTGCTTTATAATCTTCGATACACAGTTTGACAGCTTTAAATACATAGATTTAGAAGAGAAATACATACAAATAACATGAATGACTAGTACCTGTTTAATTCTGTATTTTGGAATACATTTCAATTGAACACAGATCAGAGGCTCCATTTATGAATTTGAAATGCTATATACCAAGAAGTACAAGGACACAATATGGTTGACATTGTGCTATAGTCAGTGGACAGACTGAGTGTTAGACTTGTCCTGCCGAAATACTCCTCCCCACTACAAACAACCACATTAATTTTAAATACCTTTACCAGAATGAAAGCTACTTTAAACTTAATTACTGGTGCTGGAGCACAATATTAAAAAAAGCATTAGCCAGCATCCATCGATCATTTTGAGGCTTAACCATAACGTTTCACTGGAGTCTTACCACTGTCTAATATCAGTCTACTGTAGTGAGTGAAGTTAACAGGCAGCAACTCTGTTCTACACTTGTCTTACTACTGATCTAAGTTCTCTTCATCATCATCTTTCTCCCCCTCCTGCTCCTCTTTTACCCCTTCTTTCAGTTTTTGAATATCTATAATATGTGAGTCGTTATATTTTCACACTTGGTATTTTCATTATTTCCTTTAAGCTAGTCAATTCTATGACCTGTTTTTCATTAAGTGAAACAAAATCTAAAAGGTATGGTGTAAAGTTCACAGACCTCACCTTTTTGACTTCAAAGTGAGGTTTTCCCCCCATAGCGCAAACCAGGCTGTACAACTGTTTCTTGAAAACAGTGCCAGTAAATTCATTCTTTGACCTATTCAGTTCCTTTTTGTTCTGTAGTATACTTTTTGAACGCTAGTAACCTTTAGGAGGCTTTTTCTAATCTAAACAGGAATCCTCTGAATTTGTATAGCAGCACAGTCTGATACAGTAAGCCACAAGTAGTTATTGAACACTGGAAATGTGACTAATATGACTGAGAAAATACATTTTTATTGGTCAGAGCAATTTGGTAGGTACTACTTTCCTGTAAGGCTTTGTTGTTGTTGCTGTTGTTACCTCTTATACCTCTTTTATGTGTTTTAGCTGACTCCTGGAAGTTAAGCACAATGTTTTATTTATTTATGTATTTTTCATAATGCTTAGACATTCAAAACTATTTTAAATGATTGAGAAGCACATTCAAATAGACTTAGTACCAAAGCTACATTTCAAATATGTACTTAATTTATGGGGCAGGGATTTCACTAATGATCACCCAAAACCAATATGGTTAGTTTATGAATATCGAAAACAAAGGAGTGTCCATGCATGCATAGTGTGTATCTTGCAGGAATTCAGTCCTTAGGATTAACAGCTAAGTATACTTTAAGCATATTTTAATACTTAATTGTAGCAAACCCTAGTTACTGCAGCCTCAATTCTTATTATGAGATTTTGATAGTTGTTTAAATTATTTGGATGGTAATAACCTACACTGAAATCAGCTAATGTTGGCTTCTCTTCCCTAAATATGGAACTTCCTTCTTAAAATCCTTTGATGAACCCAGCTAATATTGCCATTTGCTTTTTATGGTTTGAGAATATGTTTTAGAATATAAGTAATTATGAAGGCACCAGTTAAAAATGATGAGTAATGAATATCTCTAGTCATTTAGAAAATTCTCGTGATCTTGTCTTGTGAATTCTTTAGTAACTAGAAAATCCTCTGTGATTTTAGCTTAAATATAAGGAGGACATTTTATCTTCATAATGGGTAATGGTGTATTTCATTATAATGATATTTTATATAGATTTATGCATCACACCTGAAAATACATTACTTTTTTGGTTCTTAATGACTTTTGGCTCTTTTTCTTAATTACTTTACTGTTAAAATGTTTATAGCTTGTAATATATAAAAATTCATAGCTTTTTGGGGAAATTGTCGTAAAATGCCACTTACATTTGTGTGTGTGGGGGTGTGTGTGTATTCTGGCAGTCAGGATTTCTTATTTTCTGTTTACATTTGCAAATGAATTTCTGACTTACCATTCTGTCTCTGTGTCAAATTTAGAAAAATAAATAGCAAATTCTATATTTAGTAGAAATTGAGGTACATACACAGTACAACTATAGGTTTTTTATATATTAATTTTGAAGAGGAAAGCATCTGCCTTAAAATGGCGAAGTAAAAAATTATTATATTCTGTACAATGATGAACTATTCTAGCCTCAAGTACTTGGTAACTAAAACGTTTGCTCAGTAAACGTAAGAATTTTTCATTGACATGTTCAGCATGGATTTGAAGTTTCAGAAGTGCTAGTTTCTAATCCTAACATCTAATAGTTCATTACCACCTCATTTTAAAACAACAGTGGCATCTCTCAAATGAAAACATTATTTTGTCAAACTTTATTCCTGAATGGTTTAAATTTGTTTTAGAAAGTCAATCCACTTTAAAAATGAAAGTTTGGCACCAGTGAAAGTAAAAGAATGTATTGCTGTTTGATAAGTCAAATAGAAGAGGAGTGTTGCTGCATCCTTAGAACAAATGATAAACCTTCCAGGTAACCGCCTGGTAAGAGAAAGATACAGCTTCTTTTGGGAGATATTTATGAGTCTAATCTGATATGTATGTGGAAAACAAATTTTTAAAAAGCCGTATTCTGTAAGCATAGTTGCTATGTTTATCATTTAATAATGAAGAGAATAAGAAAATTCTCCCGTGATACAACATTGACTTAATTGTCCTTTTATAATACTTATTCAAAGTATAATCATTATGAAATGAAAATGTGAAAAGACTTGGAGGAAATGAACCTCCATGGATTTGAGTAAAAATCGATTTTCCTTTTTATTTAGCATTTGCAAATGTATACCTGATGTGCCATGCTGTCTCTAGCTGTGTGTCTTGCTGGCTTGTTTCTGTTCTCATCCTCTCTGTCAAGTTAGAAAAAAAATTAGTAAATTCTGTGTTTATTAGAAATACATACTTTCATGGTTTTGACAGCTGAGAAGTCCTGTACTATGCAAATAAAGATACGCCAACATAATGAACTTTTTAGCTTTATTAAATTATTTATTAACTATGCTTAAGAGAAATTTTATTGGTATTTAATCTGTTTGAAGATCTGATACTTTAAATTTAACCTATAAAAGTCAACATTTTTTTGGTATAGTAGAGAAAAGAACTGAACTGTCAGTTCATTCCAAGAGCGAAGAGGCAGCTGCAGCTGGTCCAGAGGAGAGGGTCTGGTTGGTGCATAAAAAATACATGTCAGCATTTTGACACTCATTCTTTTGGGGTATCTGTTATCACTGAATAGGAAACTGTTTCAAATTGACAGATAGACAGAATGTTGTGCTGAATGTGTAAATTGGAATTATCACATCTAGCAGTTCCCTTCACCAGGTGCTGGCTTGGAGCTTGGTTCTCTGCTAATGTCGAAAGAGTGCCAGGAATAGTTTTATTTGCTAATTATCCTTCATCTCTTCCAATGTCTAATTTTTTTAGTAAACAGCTTGCCCAGGTGTTTTTAGGAATAGCTAGCAGTACAGTGTAAGACTGCAGGTGCTTATGTGGCAAGAGGATGCCATGTGGAACAATGAAAACACCTATATCCATCTGTGTGAAAAAGATGATTGCTTTCAAGGGTTTTGCCCCTAATGTCCTGAGAATGATACTTGTCAGTAGTTTGTTGTCCCAGAGATCCTGGTGAGGGCAAAAAAGTGGACGTTGGTGTTTTTAAGACAACTGGAACATTTTCTTAGGTTTTATCTTTGAATCTCTTTAAAAACTTTGTGATTTGCAACCTATGTGAGTAAACAGTGAAATTTTCAAAGACTGTAAAAAAAGAAAGCAAATCATGTATTAATAAAGAAATATTAAAGATGAGTTTTTTGTTTCTTCAAGCTTTGTGGTCTTACTGGAAAGATTTACTATATATAAGGTTAAGGTTTTTATTTTTCTGTCATTTTTTTCTAAGAAATTCTTTCATAATACCATGATGTTTGAGAACAAAATTTAGATTTTTATGCTTTATAAATTTATATCACAAGATGTTACTAAGTACTGCTGAAATTAAAGCAATATTTGAGCAGTATGCTCAAATTGAAGCATTTTAACTTACTTTTCTTGAAATTTAGTAAGTTGGATCACAGAATTATCTTTTAATTAATTCTGTTAATAATGTTTTCTTTTTTGTCATAAATATATTTTTAAAAGAGTTTGTGGCCTGCCTTTTGCCTGTTTTATGGGCAGTGGATTTTCTTAATAAATTTTCCAGTGTAGGTTGCATTTTCTGTTGCTGTTTTCTAATCATCATTGCATTATGGCAAGATAAATGCAAAGTGCTCAAAATGAAGATTTTATGAAAATGTTTTATAGTTTTCCTTGGACTCTGAAAGTTGCCATGGCATTTCTACAGCCACTCACATTACAGTGATACTGCTGAACCACTGGATTTATCCTGTCAGCTTTGATTTAGGATTAGGCAGTGTAGTCATTTGTATTGACTTGGTCTCTGTTTTCTTTCACCAACATATCCCATAGTGAAATTACATTTGTACGAGTATCTCACAGGAAAGCCTGAAAGTATAATATACTCAAAGGCAGTAAGTTTTGGTCTAACGTCCAATGGTTCAAATTCTGACTCTTATCAGCTATGTGAACCTGTACATAAGTTCTTACTTATTATAAAGTTGGGAAAATGCCTCTATTTTACAACTGCTGATGCTTAGAAATGAAATGTTTAAACATTTATTCATCAGTGATTGTTGAACATTTGCCATGTGCTCAGACTATGCAATGTGCTAAGTATGGGTATTGTCTTTAAGGAACTTAACAATAATGGTGGTACCTTATGACACATAAAGGGGAACCTAGAGAGAGCTGCATAGGTGGCATACTCAGCTGAAACTCAAACAGCAGAGATACCTGAATGAGCCAGAGGTGACCAGCTGAGAAAAGTTCTGCTGAACTCCAGGAGAGGGAGTAGAGTGTGCAAAAATATTGCCACTAAGAAATGTGGTGAATTGCTAATAGGTCAATGTGTGCGAAAGGTGAGGGGTGACAAAAGAGAGCTCAGGATGAAGTTGGAGCCAGATCACGCATGTGGAAGAGTTAGAATTTGATCATGTCGGTGAGAGATAATCGTTGAAAAATTTCAAAGGTGATTATAGATTTTTATTCTAGAAGTATTTCTTTAGGCTGGATGGGGTTGACTATTGAAAGCGGTGAGAATATTGAACACGTTCCTGTGGGACCAGGGAATTAACATAAACAAGTGAAGTAGACAGGATATAAAGAAATGATATAAAACTAGAAAGTGCATGCTTGTCTAAAGTAGGGAGAAGCCAGGCGCAGTGGCGCATGCCTGTCATCCCAGCACTTTGGGAGACTCAGGTGGGAGGATTACTTGAGGCCAGGAGTTAAAGATCAGCCTAGGTAACATAGACAAGACTTTGTGTCTACAGAAAACTTAAAAAATTAGCCAGGTATAGTGGCATGCTCCCATGGTCCCAGCTACTCAGGAGGCTAATGTGGGAGGATCACTTGAGCCTAGTAGGTCAAGGCTGCAGTGAGCCATGATAGTGCCATTGCACTTCAGCCTGGGCCACAGAGCAAGACCCTGTCTCAAAAGAAACAAAAAGCAAAACTGAAACAAAATCATGTAGGCAGGTGCTATTCAGCTTCAGGTGATTATTTTATCAGTATTTTGATACCTTTTTTTTCTTTCTTTTTGTTTTCTTTTATATATTTTTCCTTGCAAGCAGGAAGTTATGATACGTTTTCAGTATGAGTATGTTGCCAATTGAGCTGATTTTTTTCCCCAAGAAAAGGCAGACATTGGATTTGAATGTTACATCCCTATATTCTGAAATGTTGGCAGCTAATTCAGATAGACACTGAGGGGGCAAATGAAATAAGCCTGTGAGCTGAATTCATCCTGTGGTCTGCCCATTTGTGCCCTTTTTCTTAAAAAATAAGATTGTTGGAGTAATCCAAGCAAGAAAGAATGAGAAACTAGAAAAAAAAATTGGATGAGAGTAGATAAAAGGAATGAATTGATGAAATTTCAGAAGTCATATTCAGAGTAGAAGTGAGGCAATTTGGCAGATCACTGGTGAGGGGAAGGGTAATTTATTCAAGTTTGTTCGTGGTAAGGGACAGAAGCTGATGTTTGGGAATAAAGTAAACTGGACTTTCTTGCAGGCTTCCAGGGAGGTCATGTTGCCCAGCTGGTCCTTGTGGAGTTTGGAAGGTGGTGTGGAAACTGGTCATATATAGCACAGATCCATAATCTGAAGCAGCAGGTGCTTCTGGGACTCTGGTTACTTGCTTAGTTGTTTGGCTCATGGATTCCCTTTGTATCTGCCTGCTTTCGCCTACTTTCAACTAACTGTTCTTTTCCTCAACTCAGTCTTTTTATTTTTTCCCCCTTGCAGTTTTGTTTTAGGATATCTGGTGTACTTTACCCAGTCTTGTGCCACCCTGTCAGTTGCAGCTTTTTCTCTAGCTCTGGAATTGCTTCATGTTTCCCAGTTCAAATTCTTGAGAACAAGAGAAACTTATGGGCTTCTTGTTTTTGTGTGAAGCTACAGCCTACATTGCTCTCAGGATCATGGGCTGATTGCCCTTGAGTCAAAGGACCATGTCTTTTTTGATCAGCTGTTTCTGATTGCTGGTAGGGTCTCATAGGCTAGCTTTGCCCCTTTAGCAGTGCCTATCAGCAGATCATTTGAGTTAGAATGAACTGAGCACCAGCAGAAATGGTGATTTATTAAATATATCTAGGCCTAGTGAGTGATTAATGTCAGGAGTCAAGGTGGATCAAGAATTCACCAAGATAAGAAATACAAGATAAATGGATTTGATGGCTAATTTGTGAGCTTAGTTTAATGAAGTTACTGCCATTAACAATATAATTAATACTAGTAATATGCCAAAACTTAGCCATGCTTATTTGTGGGGCATACTTAATTACAGAATTAAAAAAAAATTAGGGCCTTAATATTCCATGATTTACAACAAGCATTTAATGTGAGGCTTGCTTTGATCATTAAATAATAAACATGTTTAATCATTAAATGATAAACGTGAGTAAAGTTTGAGAAACTTCTGTTATAGATATATAGAAATAACTAGATTTTAATGTCTCTCTCACTTTGTGCTTTTAATTTAAATCTAAAAACAATGACTGCCCTTGTCAGTCCCTTACTGTCACCGTAGTAGGTGCTTTTTTTTTTTTTTTTTTTTTTTTTTTTTTTTTTTTTTTTTTTTTTTTATTTCT
>NC_037668.1:109816868-109843167 GCF_003255815.1 Theropithecus gelada
TTTTTTTTGAGACGGAGTCTCCCTCTGTCGCCCAGGCTGGAGTGCAGTGGCCGGATCTCAGCTCACTGCAAGCTCCGCCTCCCGGGTTCACGCCATTCTCTGGCCTCAGCCTCCCGAGTAGCTGGGACTACAGGCGCCCGCCACCTCGCCCGGCTAGTTTTTTTTTTTGTATTTCTTAATAGAGACGGGGTTTGTAGGTGCTTTTTATTCATTCTCCTGGATAATGTTTCTAACAGCTCTGTGAGGTTTATGTTGTTTTGTTACTTTTGTAGCCAAGAAAACTTATGCACAGTTAGGTGACTTAGGCAGGGTTAAATGAATAATGAAGTGATGAGATCGATTCATTCCCAGGTATGCCTGACACAGAATTCATGATGCTTTCAATTTGCATAATAATGGAAATCCATTTTTATTTTTGGATTTGAGATATTTCTAGATGTATATACTGTGGTGTTTGTGGTTTAATCATGCATAATTTTAGCAATGCATATATATGTAAAAGGGAAATGACTTTAAAGGTTTATAAATGTATAAGCACTGTTCACACTTGAGCTGGGTCTACTGCAGACAGCCAATTGAGAAAGTGGAAGATGTTCCATTCAACGTATGTTTTTGTCTTTGGTGCCAGACATCTTACTTAACTCTCTATTATAATTACATTGACTAGATATTTTGGCATTGTGTAGACACCTCAGTAGAAAAGCCTTTATCAGCCCACAGATGGTTCTTTTATTGGCAACTTTCACATATCAGCTTCTTCTCTCAAATCAGCATCCATTGACAGCTTCTGTATAGAAAGGATTTTGTTCCTGATCTATAAATATGTAATTGAAAGATTATATTGTGATTTGAATATAACACTTTTTATTTTAAATTTCTTGGTTCTTGGTATATGACAATATTAAATAAATTATTGCATACACACAAAAAAATTTTAAAATCCATTTTCTGGCATTTTTGGAGAGAATATCATTGCCTTGTGTATCCCATTAATATAATCATCTTAGAATTTTTATCTTATTTATACAGCAATTAATCTTTATCCTTACTGCTGTCAACCAAATCTTTATTGTTATATTGATATTTTTAGAATGGCCCTAGAAAATGTATGAGAATGTATTTTATCTCAAATGTGAAATTAAAATTTATGATTAGTTGCAATTAGGGAAATAGGAAAAGTTAAAAATGACTACATTTGGACCAGCGCAGATAAGACTAGAAATCAGAGAGGATAAGAGTTGAATATTATATAATCTCTAACACTGAGGTATAAGCAGTTAGTTCTGGCCACTGAAACTCAGTATTATTCTTTTGGGGATAATAGCAGTGTTGGTTTAGATTAAGGCTACATACATAAAATTTGAAATTCTATAAAGGCATGTCACAATAAGGAAAGCCAGATCCAATAACACATAGGATATAAAATTAATAACTGAGCCTATAGTACTACTATTCCTTGATTTGATTTATTCATGAAGTCATTTGTTATTTCATTTAGCAAATGCTATGTTTTTATATTTTTTACTAAATACAACTTTTTTGGTAATTGGTGGTGTGAAGAACTGAAACTAAGGACAATGAATATCATTTTACTGTTCCTGTAAAATTCCTCTTAGGGCAAGAACAAAGGTGATATAAAAATGTTTAGAACCAAGACTTAAGACAGTGTATTTCTTATTCCTATTTTTGCTGTCTTCCTAAACATGATGCATCCTTACCTGTTTAGATGTTCAGCTTGAACAGACTGCACAGGGTCAGTATTTGACTTGGTGTTTTTTCTTGAAGTATCAGAATTGGGGTTGAGTACTTATATCAGGAACCATGAAAATTTAGCACACTGTAAAAATGATAGCAAGTATAAAGGTCCTGAAAAAAAAAATCCTTTGCAAAATGTAAACATAAAAGACACCAAAATGTAGACATATTTACCATTTTTTTCCCGAATGTAATACAAAGTGTGCCATTTGTAATTTAGAGTGCTTATTTCCTATTGGCTGTGGTTTATTTTCAGCCTACTATGGAATTTTTATGTTACGGCATGTTAACATGCCATTTTATGCTCGTATGACAGCTATTATTTATTTTTTCTACATATTGGACAGTGTTGATTGAGTAAATGTAATTTTGATATATACCTCTATAAAATTGTTTAGAATTTAAGTAATCATGTTTGAACATTCACATTATTCGATAACTAGAAAGATTAAGAAGATGCTACTATTAAAGGTTGAAAAAAATGGACAGTTTAAGATGGTAAAGGAAAATTTTGTCACTGAGTTTTACATTTTAATAATTTGAGCATCAGATTATTTTAAAACATTAACCACTTCAGTTCTGACATGGTTTTGTATACATGTATTTATTTGTATGAAAAGAAATAGTGTTGTTTAAATCATTATGTCAATTCAGTGCTGTTTTATCTCATTGTGTAGTGTATTTTGAGTGTTGAATATTGTAGTTTGTTTTGTTCTTCTATATTAGAAATTCTCATGTAAGTAAAATGACCATAGAATAAAACTTTTTTTTTCCTTTTTTTTTTTTTTTGAGACAGGGTCTCACTCTGTGGCCCAGGCTGGTGTGCAGTGGCATGATTTCTGCTCACTGCAACCTCCACCATTTTTGTATTTTTTTTGTAGAGACAGGGTCTTGCCATATTTCCCAGGCTAGGCTCAAAATCCTGAGTTCAAGCGATCCACCCACCTTGGCCTCCTAAAGTGCTGGGATTACAGACGTGTGTCATCGTGCTTGGCCCTGAAATAAAATTGTTAATGTTATTTAGTTAATAATCATTTTATGTCATTTATACTTTAATTTTTTTATGAGGCTTTTTGAAATGAAAACATTTTTAAGGACTTTATTAAGTCCTAAGCAAATTCAGACATCATAGAAAATTGGAAAGAAAATGAAAAATTATTAGAAATCCTTACTTCCAGAAACTGACATTTTCTTGAAACGTTTCACTGTTTTTTTCCATAAAAAACGGGCCAGGTGTGGTGGCTCACACATGGAATTCCAGCACTTTGGGAGGCCCAGGCGGGCGAATCACAAGGTCAGGAGTTCCAAACCAGCTTGACCAACATAGTGAAACCCCGTCTCTACTAAAAATATAAAAAATCAGCTGGACGTAGTGGCGAGTGCCTGTAATCCCAGCTACTCAGGAGGCTGAGGCAGGAAATAGCTTGATCCTGGGAGGCAGAGGTTGCAGTGAGCCGAGATTGTGCCACTGTACTGGTACCAGCCTGGCAACAGAGTGAGACTTCATCTCAAAAACAAAACAAAACAAAAAAAACACTTGACTGGTATTCCATATTTTAAAGACTAACAGGTAATTCCTTTGAATTATTTTTTTAAAAGACTTTTATTTTTATTTTATTTATTCATTTCCTATTTTTGTAGAGACAGGGTTTCTCTGTGTTGCCCAAGCTTGTTTTGAATTCCTGACTTCTGATGATCCTCCTGCCTTGACTTCCCAAAGTGCTGGAATTAAGTGTGAGCCACTGCACCTGGCCTCAAGTATTTTTAAGTGTACATTAAAATTTTAAATATGCACTATCACTAGCAAATTTTATAATTCATGTAATGTATGAGTTCAGTCACTTAGGTCTCTGTTAATTGGAAAAATACCCCATAGTAACCTGACACAAAAGGTACTTTGGGGAAATGTAATTTCTAGGAATCCAAGATTTGGGATTTTGGATTCTCTGAGTCTACCTTTGTGTCAATTAGTTACTTTCTCTGGTTCAAGCTCCCTTATCTTAAAGATTAAGAAATTATTTTAGAAGGGGGCCAATATTTATGCTGACTTCCAGCCGTGAAATAAAGTTATTCTACTATAGGAGAATATTTGCTTCTAACTTTAAAATTTTCCTTGCCTTTAGTTTTCTTTTTATTCTTTATTGTTTTTGATTTTATCTTATGAAACTACTTTCAGCATGTGATAGGTGATTGTTCTTAAGTATGCAGTTGTCCAGTTGCATAACTTTGGCCTATTTTGATAATTTTTGTTACATGTCCTTATTAATTTAGGATATGTACATATTTCACTGACTTTTTTTTTTTTTTTTTTTTAAGACAGAGTTTTGTTCTTGTCGCCCAGGCTGGAGTGCAATGGCAGTGATGTCGGCTCACTGCAAGCTCCACCTACTGGGTGGGTTCAAGTGATTCTCCTGCCTCAGCCTCCCAACTAGCTGGGAATACAGGCGCCTGCCACCAGGCCTGGTTAATTTTTGTATTTTTAGTAGAGGTGGGGTTTCACCACATTGGTCAGGCTGGTTTCAAACTCCTGACCTCAGGTGATCCACCCACCTTGACCTCCCAGAGTGCTGGGATTACAGGCATGAGCACTGCATCCGGCCTCACTGATACTTTAATTGGATGATAAAGTAGCAAAGTATTTTTATCATTGCTAGTTTTGTAAAGGTTTTAATGATTTCAATAATATTAAGTTAATTTAAGAAATTCATCTAGCTCTTTATAAGAGATGTCAGAATATCATGGCAGGTTCCATTATGTTCCATATGTTTGACTAAAGATGTTACTGCGCAAAGTTATACTAAGAGAAATTTATGTTTTACTGATTCTGTCAGTATCAATTCTAAAATGTCTTTTAACATTTAATGCCGTTCTTTATCAATAAACACATGGGCCACGCACAGTGGCTCACGCCTGTTTTCCCAGCCTTTTGGGAGGCTGAGGCAGGCTGATCACTTGAGGTCAAGAGTTTGAGACCAGCCTGGCCAACATGGTGAAACCCTGTTTTTACTAAAAATACGAAAACTAGCCAGTTGTGGTGGCGCTTGCCTGTTATCCCAGACTCGGGAGGCTGAGGCAGGAGAATTGCTTGAACCTGGGAGGTGGAGGCTGCAGTGAGTTGAGATTGCACCACCACACTCCAGCCTGGGCGACAGAGCAAGACTCCATCGCAAAAGAAAAAAAATGAAAAAACAAAAAAACAAAAATACATGAATTTGCTTGGTTTAATCCTTAAATATTTTTCATTATGTGTTATTTTGTTATAGAATAATTTTTAATTTGTTTTCTCAATTACATCAGTCTTTTTTGTCATCGTAGAATACGGCTGAAGATACTTCATAATAAAAGAAATATTATATTTACTCTGAAATTTTGTTTTGCTTGCTGAAGTTAAAACAAGCAAAATTTGTAACTAAAGGTTATAGAAAATTAATATGGTAAAATGTCAGATTATAATGTGTACACCTAATATGTTAGTTATTAAGGAATTTAAAAGAGAGACTAAAATAGATGAGACATAAAACTTCTTAAGTTTCAAAAATAGATAATTTTAAAGAATAGATTAGACATACTGTTTTTACGTTATGAGTAAATTTCCCAGAAAAAAACAAAAAACACAACTGATTCATAATGAGCCAACCACTTTTAGGGGGTAGCTCTTGCGGCCCTTTTAATTTGTGGCCTATAAATTTTAGCCCCTATCAACTCTGGCAGTTACTAGGTAAGTACTCTTTTCATTTAGCCAATGACTCTGTATTGATATCTAATATTAAGATAACAGATCTTGATTCAAAGCTAGTCTTACATGGCCTTGTTACATCTTAACAAAAGCAGGTACCATGACTTTGCCACTTATGAATGAAGGAATGAATGAATGGATTAATGAAAAAATGAATTTCCCAGCAGATGACTATGCCAATAGAACATGAGTAAGCCCTTTTTTTTTTTTTTTGGTTGCTGGATTTGTATTTATAAACTCTAGGGAAAGAAGAAGAATATTTAGTTTTTTGTAGTACTTTTACTCTTTTACCAAGCAAGTTTACTTACCACTTTCGCCTCTACCAGTGTCTCCCATGCAACAAAAAGCGTCTGATACAGAGGAGATAATAACTGTTGGAGGAGTGAATGAGTGAATGATTCGTACCCCATTCACACTATTGTAAACAAGAAAAGTTTTTTCGAAACCAAAATGTGTTTTGAAAAATTAAATTCCCCATAAAACCAAATACGTAAGCATAATACTGGTTTCTGCATACTAAGTCACAAAAAATGAACAAACACTGGAAGGCTGAGAATATGATTTTTGGCATCATACTTATACTTTTTCAAGGGAATATTCTGTATAGACTTTTTAAAGACAAAGGTTTTTTAAAATTTTATGGGAGATCTAACAGTGCAGTGAAGTTAGACGATGCTAACTGGTGTCAGACATGAATTAGAAACCTGGTTGTTTGGTTCCCATGCTATTGATCTTTGCAGGATTGGTTGCCTTCTCACTTTGGGCCTTGTCATATATGAGTTGAGGGTGGGCAACAGACAGCTCAGGTTCATCTTCATTCAGGTTCGTCTTATAAGCTTTGGAGGCACCCAAACCATAACCATTGTTGGAACTTGGTTGCTTGGTTGCTGCATTTCCCTGTTGCTTCCTAAATATTGCATAATATTGCCCAAGGGTCCTCAGGCTTTATGATGGTCCCAGAAACGATCCTTTTTCAGAAACTGAAAAAACTCTCTAAAATCATGGTTGGCAATCTCTTTGCTCCACTATCCTACCCCCCTAACTTGAGGACTCTTTGCCCTAAATAAAGTGACTCCCTCCTGTGATTGTTGCTGAGAGTGGGTTGTAGTGAGCTGATGAAAAGATGGCAGGCAGATGATGGGAAACCTTAGGATCTTGCTGTTATTTAAATTTGATTTGGTATAAAATGAGATTTAAGTGTTTTAGGGCTAATTAAGGGGTGACCCCAAGAAACCAGGTATCATATTGAGAGCAAGCTACAGAATAAAAGAGCATATTTTCTCACACTCAAAGATAGATAGTTGATTTGTACGTGTTTAGCTGCAGAAAGAGATTAAAGTCAATACATCTAACCCAAACTTACTGAATTATGTGTCACAAGTTTTACAGCACCCTAGACTCCTGTAATTCCTTAGTATCAAGAATTGAATTAATCTGAAGAGCAGTAGATATTTTATTTTTCAACAATTTTAAGTGTTTATTGGAACAACATTAAAAATAATTACAATTTTCTGATACTAAGTGGTAATCTATTGTGGAGGAAGAGCTAAAAATGCTAGAATTTAATTTTTCTTTATAGACGCTAAAATTATGAAAACCACGTTAAATTTTTAGCATTTCAGATATTTTAATTTTATACTTTATTATGGACATATTTAGCATAGATATGGGCCAACAATCTTACCGTAACAGTCATAAGTGTTCCTAGTAGTAAGTTTCAGTATATTTCATGGCTTAATTCTGTGTATCCATCAATTATAAGAGACTCGATGTGAGCCTCAGAATTGTCAAGCATGCTGTTTTTTTTAAATGGGGAATTAAGTGCCAAGTCATGTGTCTGAAGTCAGCATATCAGTTGGCAAATACGTATATATTTAGTGAGGACCTATTTCTGATTTAGAAAAAAAGTGAATGTAATTTCTACAACATTGAAACAGTGTCTAGAACAATCCTTTCCCCACACCCAAATAGCTATTATTGACATGTCCAGAATACTGCACCTAAGAATGAATCGACCAATGACATATTAACGGTAATTTTTTTTTAAATCAAATAATTATTGCATTGTTTCTATTTAATTTGATAGCCTCATTTATATCTGTTAATATGAAAGTTTTAATCATCATAAATATATTTACGATGAAGTTGGAAAATGGGATTTCCCCACTCCTTTGGATTTGATTTTTCTATTTTACTTTATTTCTAAAAGTTATGAAGCTGGGCATGGTGGCTCACACCTGTAATCCTAGCACTTTAGGAGGCTGAGGTGTGGAGGTCAGAAGTTTGAGAAAAGCCTGGCCAACATGGCGAAACTCCATCTCCACTAAACAAACAAACAAAATTAGCTGGGCATGGTGGTGGGTATCTGTAATCCCAGCTACTTGGGAGACTGAGGCAGGAGAATCCCTTGTGCCCGCAATGCAGAGGTTGCAGTGAGCTGAGATCACACCACTACACTCTAGCCTGGGCGATAGAACGAGACTCTGTCTCAAAAACAAGCACCCCTAAAAAACAAAAAAAAACCTTACGGCTTCCAGTGTACCACTTTGTAGGTAGCAAATTGTCTGTATATGTTGATGTCTCTACCCTTTCTCTTAATTCACTAAACAGGCTTTACTCTTATAGAGACTAAGTTAGCAAAAGTGTCCCATTGTTTTTCAGATTTCTTGTACATTTCCAAAGCTCTAACCTTAAATTACTTTGTTTTTCTAAAATTTAACGTAGTTCTAACTGTTGACAAAGCTAGTTGTGACACTGGCCAACATTTTCTTTATTGAGAGTTGTTGAATGACAGCCATGTCTGAAATCTCCAGTCAGACTCCTACTGATATAAAGATAAATGTGAAATATTAGAACTGGAAGTATTTCAGCAGCTTTCACTACATTGAAGCTATTTCTTGTCAGTTTTATTTGGGGATATGGAATGTTCACATAAATTCTACTTTAAAGATGATTAAGTTTTTAAAAAATATCCTCTTACCACCACAGATGAGGAGCTACCTATTCTAGAAAGAAAAATTGTCTCTAATTCTTAATTTATTATATTTTCTCATGTGAGATTAGTAGTTTTCATTACTAGTTTTTAGCCAATGGTACACTTCTCCTGAGAGATACCCAGGGAGTCAAGTGGCCTTTGTTAGTAACCTTTGCTACTTGCCCTGCAGACAAGGAGAACAGAACTCCTGGGGAGACAATTCATCACCCTAAAGGGAAGTGACAGAGAGGGGTTATATCACAATTGTCCATGAAAACCTGATCATTTTAAGTAGCATTGAAAATTTTGTTGGAAATAGTTTTATTAAAAATGTTCTGCATAATTGTGAAATTTAAAGAGAAAACAATTTGTATCCTTTAAGTTAAGAAAGGTAAAAGCGACAGCAGTTTTGAAGAATGAATTGAGCATTTTCTGTGTGATGAAAACTTGTTATGCCAACAGTCATAAAATAGGTATCTTATTTTCTCCATTAAATAGATTAGAAAAAGGGGCTAAAAATGTTTTGTAACTTACTGCCCAAGATCACATAACTGCTAAGTTAGAGCTGAGACTAAAATCCAACCTTCCTTTCTCAAGTCCGTGGTTTATACTGTTAAGCCTTGATTCTCGTAGCAGAACAGGAAAGAAATAACATTTCATGCTCTTTTCTTCTTTCTAAAACATGTTACATTTTTTCTTGCCTCTGGAACTCATTGCTTGGCTTGTCACGTCACTGACTTTTTCACATCCTTTAGGTCTTGGTTCTAATTAATGTCAACCCCAGAGAGGCTTTTCATAGCCATTATATGGAAAGCACCTCCCAATTACATCATCCTACTTATTTTCTTCTTAACATTCTTAGTATCTGTAAATACTTTATTTTTATGTCTCTCCCACTATTAACTCTATATAAGGACAGGGACCTGTCATTTTCCTTTTTGCTCAAAGTTTTGTTTCATAGAATAGTACTTGGCATATATTAGTATAGTAGGTAGCTGTTGGTTCAGTGGATGAATGCAACTTTTTATATATTCTGGCGTCCTTTTAAGTAATAGAGATTACGTACTATTTCCTCAAAGAATGTTTAAAATAAATAATTGAAATTTTACCTTCAGTTTTAAATTTGAGTTGTTACTGTGGCAGGCAAAAGTTATTTTGAAAAAATAAGTTATATATAAATTTCCCTGAAAATTATTGGAAATTCTTATTGAAATGGTGTTTTACTAAGATGACGTTTGTAACTTTGTATCTTGCAAAATGCTAGATAATCTTTCATTATTCATACAGGATTCATTTCTACAAGCATATCTTAGTGATTCAGTTATTAACTTCATTGTATATCTTATCCCAAAGAAACTAATCTCTGATATTGGGGATGTATGGGATTTTTTGGGGTGTGTGCATAAAATAGGTGCTCTCTGGATCTTGTCCATAACATGGAATCTTAGGTGACTTTTAACAAACATTAAGCAAGGGTGATCTCAAAGCACAGAATTTAACGTGGCAAGTAAGTGCTTCATTACTGGAATATAAGTTATCTGTGATTACAAATAAATTGTACAGAGTTAGAAAAATTGCATTATGTTTCTAGACACAAGAATTTGAGGTCTTATGTTATTTAAAATAGTGGTTACTTTTAAAAGTGGGTAGTATAAAAAGTCCTTTCTAATGTTCTTAGTCATCTTACTTGCTGTTGGTTAATAAATTACTTTTATGATTAGTTGTTTGATTACTAAAATCTTAGTGTTTTGAAATGTCTGCTTTCCCAAAATTACAGCCAAAAAAGCCTGTATGTAAAGTGCTTTGCTATACTGTTGAACAACGTAGCATTGTTATTGAACCCCATGGGAAAAGAGGAGTGCTGTTTTGGGTGTCTATAAAAATGAACCAAACTTCTTCCCTGGAGTGTTCTGACTGCTGTTGCTATGTGCTTATGGGCTTACGCCATGTGGCTCTTTTCAGATTGTTTCAGAAAGTCAGAAGTTAGGAGACAGCTCTACTGACACATGAGAGAAAAAACAATATTGAAGCTGATGAATGAGTTTTATGTTTCTGTACTTGAAAGTATTTAAATTACTGTGCAAAATAATATCTGATTATCTGTAGATTAATTCTTATCTATAAACATCAGATTTTTAAAAAGATGATTGTGAACTACTTTTGTTTACATGGAATTGCTAATATTAAGTACCTAAATGAAATAAATTTATAAAGGAAAACCAAATACTTCATTGCAAAGTCAAAAACAAGTAATATTCAAAAAAATTTTAATTCATAAGGTATTTGTTCTGTATTTGTGTGAATAATCAGGAGTTAACTTACCCATTTATGAAGAACTTAGATTTTATTTCATTTTCTGTTCTATTTTAGATTATTATCTCTTTATGTCTTATGATAACTCTACCTTACAGTGTTAGTTGTTCTTCAAAATTTGGAGCTTATAGACTCTTTGAAGAATCTGACAAAAGCCGGGCAACCCTCCCAGATAAATATGTAGATCAGTATAGGCACAAATAGTTATGCCATTGTAATCCACTTAATAAAAAAGCTCCACTTTGGGCAAGGCTGTGTGTGTGTGTGTGTGTGTGTGCGCGCGCGCGTGTGTGTGTGTGTGTGCGTGTGTGTGTGTGTGCATGTGTGAGATAAAAGTTACTTTTTCTTTTTACATTGAAGAGGTGTTATTGTTAAAATCCGTGCCACTGCTATATGCTGGGCATTGCAGTAGGCAGTACTAATACTGTTGAAACAAAACTACTCAAAGTTCTTGCCTCCATGGAACTTATACTTGGTTAAGCAGTTGGGGAAACATGCATTAACTAAATTACAAATAGAGTATGTTCTACAAAGGTGGTTGCTTTGTGCGGTGACTACTTTCATTTTTGTCCACCTCTTTTTCCATTTATTCCCCATAGCTTAGCAAAGTGAACTTTGTGAAAAATAAATTAGATCACTTTTCCTATTAAAAACCCTCAGTGGCCTCAGTAGGCACACCACTCTAAGCAATTTGGCCCTGGATCCTCTCTCCAACTTGCTATGGAGCTACCCTTTGGTAGGCTCTCCTGGCTTCAGCCATACTGGTCTTATTTTGGTTCCTTTAAATGTCTCAGTATCTTTATACATCTTTGCCTAGGATCGTTGTCTCCTTCTCTTCTTATGATAGCTTCTTTTTTAGAACGATATTTAATTTTTCCTATTTCAGAGAAGCTACCTTCCCAATTAAAACACCCTTCTCCCCTACAACATTCATACCTACAATACTCTGTTAACTTTGCTTCTTCATTAGAACTTACTACAAACGTGAACCTGTTTATCTATTTTACATCTTTTTTGGGGAAAAGGTCCCTGTTAGTTGCACTAGAATGTTGGCTCTCTCTGGGCAGGAATACTGTTTTTGTTTTACTCAGCCACTCGCAGGTAGGATACTGTCCATATTCAGTAACTAAAGATGCATTGGAATGTGTAATGTGGATATTCATACTGCATGTAAAGTATTTGCAGGAGATTTGAAAGGATGTTGTGAGAGCAGTAGAATAAACGATTAATATGTGGATTATCTTGCTACAGTAGAGATAGTGTAAAAAAAAAAAAAGTTTAGAGAGATGCTTGAAACATTGAAATCAGCCAGACTTGGAGATGGGAGAAGTGATGTCAAGGATTACTTACTCTTGGGTTTCTGGCTTGTGCAACCTGGATGAATGTTGGTGTTGTTGATTAGATAGAAGAGGACCAAATTATTGTTAAGGTATAGTTATAAATCACTTTTCCAGGTCTTTTTTTTTTTTTCCTTTTTACCTTCAAAGTTTCTTTTTAGCTATTTTCAAAGACTGTTGAGAATAAAAAAAATTAGACCTATTACCTGATCAAAGTTCTGATTTTTAAAAACACGCTTAAAAAAAAGAGACTGGAAGGCCCTTACTATGTTACTTTAAACTACAGTATAAAAGATACACAGATCAGTTTATTTTCTTAATGGGGGCTGTAATCTTGCTGTTCCTTCCTTCAAGAAATCCACTTAATATTGACCACCTGTTAGTATTAGATCACCATGTGTAATGACTTCCAGCCATTGTAAACATAACTAAGCAGACACATAAAAACATCGTAATAGGAAAGTACTAATATATGTGTATAGTTTGAATACTTTAGTCTCTTCACAGTTTATAAATAATTCCAGTTTCTCACTGTTCTGAAAATGAAGGGTGAATGTCAGTCACATTGATCATCAAAACTGTTGATTAAATATATGTAAAAAATAAAATATAATTTGTGACTTAAAATTGAGTAATATACATTGTATATTCAGATGCATACTTTAGGTAGAAATGTTAAGATTTTTTAATTTAATTTTTTTAGATTTAAGTTGAGTCTTCAACGAGGTCAAGTGTAATTTTGAATTCCTTTGTATTCACTTAAGTGTTCAGATCTCTTTATGAGAACTTGTTAGCTATTTGATCTACATTGTAAAATATGTTTAATGGCTGTACATCTTAAACAGTAGCGCTATATATCATGTCAAAATTTAAAAAGTAGGAAATGCACATTTTCCTTACGAAACAACCAAAAAAATAACACTCATGAGATTTGTGTGGAATTAAAGACTTAGCTTGTTACAACCAATTATTCAGGTTAAGTTTGTACATATTAGTATGTATATCTGCAGATAGAACTTACACATTTTCATGAAAATAAAGTATGCATCTGAATATACAATGTATATTACTCAATTTTAAGTCACAAATTATATTTTATTTTTTACATATATTTAATCAACAGTTTTGATGATCAATGTGACTGACATTCACCCTTCATTTTCAGAACAGTGAGAAACTGGAATTATTTATAAACTGTGAAGAGACTAAAGTATTCAAACTATACACATGAGAATAAAGTGTCATTATTTTATTATAATTTTTTTTGGTAATCCAACTTTTGTTGAAATAGATGATTTGCAAACAAAACAAAACATTTTTATTTGCTCCTAATTACATAAATTGAAATACCTGATTCCCTAAATTTTATTTCACACATCTACGGTCAGTCCAAACACCAAGAATGACCAGTGATCCTCCTCCATTCATGCATTTAAATGTACTAAAATCGAAACTAAATATTCCTGTTTATTCTTTCTTGAAGCATTTTGATATATGGGAACAGAATATGAAACTTAATAAGGTCACACCTCAAATTGCAAGGATCAGTTTTAAAATAAAACCAAGGTAGATATGGAAACTTTTATCTTAGTCAGTTTCACATTAAAACTTCACATTTTGAGTTATACCCATAATGATAATCTAATTTTGACATAGTTGAAAATGATCGGCATAGGAAGTTATTTTCAAAATACAGGAATATAAACTACATTATAAGTTGCCAGAACTTACAATGAAATTATTTTTTGCAGACAAAAAGTATTATGAAACAGTCAAGCTTTTGTTTTTTATTGGCATTAATACTGTTGAAATAAAAATGAATTTTACCTGTATTTTATTGATTTATGTGTTAGCATAGTTAAAACAACCAAAAACATACTTTTTTGTGTGTGGTTCTCTATTTTTCTGCTCATGAAAATTTTAGTGTTTATAGTGGTTGGTATTATTTGTATAAAACTACTTTTTGAAAACTTTGTACTCTTTACCTAAAGCATTAGTAGATGTTAATCTTTCCCTTTTTTTTGAAGACAGTGTTGTTTTCTTCTTATTATTATACTTTAAGTTCTAGGGTACATGCACACAACGTGCAGGTTTGTTACATATGTATACATGTGCCATGTTGGTGTGCTGCACCCGTTGACTCGTCATTTACATTAGGTATATCTCCTAATGCTATCCTTCCCCCCGTCCCCACCCCACGACAGGCCCTGGTGTGCGCCCGTGTGTGATGTTCCCCATCCTGTGTCCAAATGTTCTCATTGTTCAATTCCCACCTATGAGTGAGAATATGCAGTGTTTGGTTTTCTGTCCTTGCGACAATTTGCTCAGAATGATGGTTTCCAGCTACATCCATGTCCCCGCAAAGGACATGACTCATCCTTTTTTATGGCTGCATAGTATTCCATGGTGTATATGTGCCACATTTTCTTAATCCAATCTATCATTGATGGACATTTGGGTTGGTTCCAAGTCTTTGCTATCGTGAATAGTGCTGCAGTAAACATAAGTGTGCATGTGTCTTTATAGCAGCATGATTTATAATCCTTTGGGTATATACCCAGTAATGGGATGGCTGGGTCAAATGGTATTATTTCTAGTTCTAGATCCCTGAGGAATTGCCACACTGTCTTCCACAATGGTTGAACTAGTTTACAGTCCCACCAACAGTGTAAAAGTGTTCCTATTTCTCGACATCCTCTCCAGTTCCTGTTGTTTCCTGACTTTTTAATGATCACCATTCTAACTGGTGTGAAGTGGTATCTCATTGTGGTTTTGATTTGCATTTCTGTGATGACCAGTGATGATGAGCATTGTTTCATGTGTCTGTTGGCTGCATAAATGTCTTCTTTTGAGAAGTGTCATATATCCTTCACCCACTTTTTGATGGGGTTGATTTTTTCTTGTAAATTTGTTTAAGTTCTTTGTAGATTGTGGATATTAGCCCTTTGTCCGATGGGTAGATTGCAAAAATTTTCTCCCATTCTGTAGGTTGCTTGTTCACTCTGATGGTAGTTTCTTTTGCAGTGCAGAAACTCTTTAGTTTAATTAGATCGCATTTGTCAATTTTGGCTTTTGTTGCTATTGCTTTTGGTGTTTTAGGCATTAAGTCTTTGCCCATGCCTATGTCCTGAATGGTATTGCCTAGGTTTTCTTCTAGGGTTTTTATGGTTTTAGGTCTGACATTTAAGTCTAATCCATCTTGAATTAAGTTTTATATAAGATGTAAGGAAAGGATCCAGTTTCAGCTTTCTACATATGGCTAGCCAGTTTTCCCAGCACTATTTATTAATTAGGGAATCCTTTCCCCATTTCTTGTTTTTGTTAGGTTTGTCAAAGATCAGTTGGTTGTAGATGTGTGGTATTATTTCTGAGGGCTCTGTTCTGTTCCATTGGTCTATATCTCTGTTTTGGTACCAGTACCATGCTGTTTTGGTGACTGTAGCCTTGCACTATAGTTTGAAGTCAGGTAGCATGATGCCTCCAGCTTTGTTCTTTTGGCTTAGGATTGAAGACAGTGTTATTGTCTAGTCAGATGGTAAACATAAGTGACTATATTATTGCTGAAAGATGAAAAATAAAATATACTTTTCAGTTCACATATTTCAATAGCTCTTACCTCATTTCTCATTGATTTTAAGTATTAATTTGTCACTGGACAAATTAATCTCTCTGATAATCAGAGAGAGATTAATCAAATGTTGGTGCTGATTGGACTTTTGTGTTTCAGTTTGGCTGATGTAATACTCACATGTCAGACTAAGTAGAAGGAGGCATATGCCCTTGGAAATTATTTTAATTATTTTATATCATTATTTCTAAAAACTCATTATCAAGAGAGGACACTTAGCTATACATATCTACATAGATATTTTTCTGGATTTTTAAGGACTAGTACATAAACAGTATAGTCATGATTTTCCTATTGTGATGGTGTTAATGTCTTTTAGTGTTCATCAGTATAAAGGAGAGCTAAAAGGTTTGTTGTGCGCAAAAATAAGTAAAGTTAAATATGAATATCAGAAACACAATTTCTTACTGGCTTTTTTCAGCTATATCAGCTTAAATAATACTTAACTTTCTGAAGAACATGGATTAAAATGAGCAAATTTATAGTATGAAATCAGTATATAGAATGTAGATTAAAATGAAAATGAAGTTAAAGCTCACGTTTGTTTTTAATTCAGGCTCTTGACATGTAAAGTCATTTTAAGCCACCTACCTAGTTCCGAAATGGTATTGACCACCTGCTGTTAACGTGCTGTAAGGAAAATGGAGAGATGTAAATGAGTTTTGGTGATTTCTCTGCTTTGAATATAAATGAAACTGAAAATCTTCTGTCCTATACTCTTAATAGTGAACTACAAGAGTGTTTAAATCTTTCTGTGAAAGTGAAGGCTGTCATAAAGGATTATCATTAGCCTCTTTTTATTTTTTTACTATGTGAATACTTGTTAGCACTGGATAATTTGAATACAGTTTAGTTATAATACTTATTTCTTTATGTCTATAAATTTGGTACTTTGTAAATGTGTTTTGACAGTAAAGAGGTAATTCTGACTGAAATGTAAAAAACCCATTTTACTTGAACATTATAAATGATAGATCAGAGTGTATGGCTAAGAATTACAGAAAATGGAGTAGCCCTTACAAGGTATATAACATCAACCCAGCTATGGTAATCAGAACAGTTTTAGAATTGAAATTCCTTCCACATGAGACAAGAACTGGTAAAATCTGCTGATCATGTTGGATGGAGGGAGGCTGGAAATTATTTAAAAACTTGAATAGTATATTCTATTAATATTATCATAATCTTTGAATAGAAAATGAGGTCAATTAAGGTGTAATCAATTGATTCTTAGTCCCACCCCTCATATGGAAATATCTAATTCTTACCAACAAACACATCCAAAGTGCCAAAGTTGCTGAAAAGAATTTGTTTTATTTTAGTTAAGCATTAATAAAATATTGAAATTTACTATTGACTCATATTCCTTCTGATGGTTACATATCAAGATGAAAAATTTACAAAGCTCTCTAATTATATATGTAGGTAAAAAAGATGGAGGAGTGATAAATATTTGTCAATAACTATTTAACTTCAGATTTCTATGTCATGTTTAGAGAGTTTTATCCTAAAAATGTGTAAAGAGTTTCTTAGATCTTTTCCCACTCATAAACTTTCAAAATCACAAAATCATGATTTGTTTTGGTTGGGTAGCTCCTGCAACATTCCTTCTTCACATTCTTCCATGGCATTGAAAACTTGCCATTTCAGTCTTCATGGCTCCCTTTGGAAACAACTTAATTGTATGAAATTGTAATGTAGCTTTAAGCCCTTCCGAAGATCATAGGTCAAGCTGAAAATTAAAGGGGACCCTTGCTTTATAGTGTCAGTTGTACCTTTTGGAACCTTGGCGGAATATTGATTAAACATTTTACCTATAAGTTTCAGATTGATTTATATATTGTGTAAAATTTATCAAAAGTAACAGTCAACATCTGATGGAATTATGAAGTTGATGGAATTATGAAGGTACTTAGAGGTACCTGTCTGTTTTCCTCTTAATGAAATTAGTCATAAATTAAATTTTTATTGAAAGTTAAAACCAAGATAAAGCTGAAAGTGTATCCTTGAGTTTTTCCGAAATGTTTCTCCACTTGCTTTCTTCCTGAATCAATCAATCCTTCCTTCCTTCCTTCTTTCCTTCTTTCCTTCCTTCCTTCCTGCCTTCCTTCCTTCCTTTCTTCTTTCTTTCCTTTTCTTTTCTTTTCTTTTCTTTCTTTCTCTCTCCCCCTTCCTTCCTTTCCTTCCTTCTGTCTCTCTCTTTCTTTCTTTCTTTCTTTCTTTCTTTCTTTCTGTCTGTCTGTCTGTCTGTCTGTCTGTCTGTCTGTCTTGTCTTGCCTCCTCCCCTCCCCTCCCCTCCTCTCGTCTCCCTTTCATTTCTTCTTCTTCTTTTTTTTTTTTTTTTTGTAGATGGAGTCTTGCTCTGTAGCCCAGGCTAGAGTACAGTGGCGCCATTTCAGCTTACTGCAACCTCCACCTCCTGGGTTCAAGCGATACTCCTGCTTCAGCCTCTCTAGTAGCTGTGATTACAGGCACACACCACCATGCCCAGCTAATTTTTGCATTTTTAGTAGAGACAGGTCTCACCACATTGGTCAGGCTGGTCTCAAACTCTTGGCCTTAGGTGATTCACCCGCCTCAGCCTCCCAACGTGCTGGGATTACCGGTGTGAGCTACTGTACCTGACCTTCTTTTTTAAGTTTTAATTTGCTTGTGCTGCCAGAGGAAAAATGGCTGGGTTGCCTGTGTCTTAAACTCTTATTTCTATAGGCTGCACACGCTTTCTCCCCAAAATCTCTGCTGCAAGTGACCTTGTCAAACAAAAGTGTGGAATAATGGGAGGTAGCCCAGTGATGCTGGGTCATTTTTAAGTAGTTGTTTGCTACCGTCAGAACAAAGGCAAATCAGAGTTGCATTAAAGGGATATGACAGAGTGAACAACTGCCGGCCCGCTTCCCTAATAATGCTTGTCTTATAGTGTTGGGTTGAAAACTGAGTGACTGGAGTAGTTATTCGTATGGGTTTGGGATGAAAAATGTATAGGAAAATAAAGATCTATTTCTGTCATTTAACAAAATACAGAATTTCAGAATTTAGGAAGCAAAATTTGATTAAAACAGCTTTCTAATGCTTTTCAGTGACAGAAACATTATGAGTATGTTATATTCCATTAGATTGTTAATAGCATTGTTCATTGTTATGTAGGATTTTTAACTGTGATATGTTTGAATCTATTTATATTGTACCATGTTGTGACCAGATTCTTGATGTACTTGGATAAATTTGGAACAACAGTTAAATCTTACTCTTTAAAATACTAATTAAGTGTAGCACTCTTCTTACATGTCCATAATGGAAAAACACTTGCCTTTTATTTGTAGCTTGATATGTAGTCTGTCCTTTTGTTATTGTTTTTGGAGGGGGCTTAGGGTTTGTGTGTGACTTAGGTGCTGCTGTGAAGTGGAAAGCATCACCTGTATCTGGCATTTGCATTTTTGTAATCATTGCTTTCAAAATGTTCCAGAGAGATACATTTTCCTCCACCCCGTCTCTCTAATGCACAGTTAATAGTATGTCCTTCACTTGAACTTTTTCCCTTATAAATCAATTATGCATTTGCTATAGTAGTTCAACTTTTTAAAGTGCATAAGGAGAATACTGTATGAAAAGTGCTTGTAAAACAAGTCTACTTCTAAGAGTCTAGACCTTGAGAATTATCATGTTTTGGCTTTTCAATAAATGGTTAAGGTATTGTAAAAAGTTGGACATTTTACCAAAGTTACCATACTTGAGCTAATTTTTAGAATATTTTTTAAAGAGTTATCAGTGCTTTATATTTCATATAAGACTTTATATGAAATAAATACATTAAAAATGTAGAGTTTTTGATGCCTGGTCGAAAGTGGAATTAAGATTGGTTTTATTATATGCTTTGAATGTATTTCTGAAATATTTTTTGAAGAGGATACTCGTAAGTTAAATACCTTTTATCATTTATTTTTATCATAATTTTATATATACTCTGTCATGAAATAATACTTAAGAATCCCAATATTTGTTTTTATGATATATCTTTACATTGTAATCTGTAGTATTTTAATTTCCTATAAACCTCTTAATAATACTAGACAATATGTGACCTTTTACACTCATTCTATGTGCTATAAAATTACTGTTTCCACTGATTCTGTTAAATCCTTTCAAACCACTAGAGAACTCCCTGATTTGTACTTAACAGAGCTTTTCATGTATTAATAAGTAGAGTTACCTGGCTATCAATAAGTACTTGTTTAACTAGAGTGACTAAGTTAAAGACTTGTAGAAGTTAGGGCTTTCTGAAGCTAATAATCCAACACCCTAATTTGTGACTCGAAGGATCAGATGCAGAGTAGTTCAAGACTTGATGTTTTTGTTCAGGGTAAGGTAGTAATTTAGTGACAGAATCCAGGTAACTCAAATCCTCAAACTAGAGAAAAATTATTAAGATTTCTTGACATTTATTGTTATTCCCTACCTTTAGCTTTTACACAGCTAAATCTACTTGTGGAAGTTCAGCTTCAAAAACTTTTAGCCATAGTTTCCAAGCTGTGGACTGCCAGTGGCTGAGGTTTATCAACAACCTCGGTTTTCTAATGTAGTGGAATTCAAAGTAGATTAGATCCCTTCCCTGAGCCAGGAATCTCTGAGTGCTCATCTTAACCACTCCTGCCCAACCCCTCATTCTATAATATTAACTCCTATTCCTGTCTCCCTGGCCATCCTTTTTAATAGTTTTGTATTGAAGTGTCCATGAATTAACAACATTTTGTTTTAATAGATATTCTCACGTCAGGGTGGCATAAAGCAGTATATATTTCTCAGGATTGACTTTCCCACTTAAGAATATTTGCCTTTACCTCTGTGCATTAAAATTTATTGCTGCGATTGACATGACTAAGGTGGCATAACATAGTGCTGTGAGCATAATCTAGAGCTAGTCTGAATAAGTCTGAATCACAGTTCTTCTATTCATAACCTTGGGCCACTTAACCTCTCTTGCTTTGTTTTATATATCTTTAAAATGAGGATTAAAATATTACTATTAGGAGGATTAAAGGAATTATAATATTATTCATAAAGTACTGAGAATCTTGCCTGATACGTATAGTAAGATGCTACATCAGTGTTAAGTCATGGAAGGAGCCAGTAAATTGTTTCAGTATTTTAATGTGTGTGTACTTGGGGTTCTGGAGATACTCAAAAAACAACACACATTCCTAGTTTGACCTGAATGAACCAGGAATATTTAATTATGTAGCATGTATCACATTTATTTTTAGAGCCACATTTTACTGAAATTAAACCTGGGAACAATACATGCAAAACATGGCTTTTTTGTTTGTTTGTTTGTTTTTGGTGGTTGTTTGCTTTAAAAACCTTGCTTTGTTAAAAAATAAAAATAAAAGCTCTTGGTATTTTGGGGAAGGCAAGTTAGAGATAGACCTTAAAAGAAACCTAGCTACTGCCATTTATAGGTAGTTATATGGATACCTTACCTTTAGAAGTTATTGAGTGTGACTTATCTGCTTAATAGCAATTAAATCCGTTTAAAATGTTTATCAGGTGTTAATCATAAGTCAGGGTTGACATAGCCAGTTTAATCTTATTTGAAAGACAAATCTCAGTAAATTCATGTTTACAGATTTTTAAAAAACTGGCTACGAATGTTTATTATAAAAATCCATAATTTTCCATTTGTTTGCTATACTAGAATACTATGCAGTTGTAATGAATAAGCATTTATAGTTTCTGCTCCTAAAAATTGGACTACAGTTTCGTAAGTTTACTCTCATCTGGTAAGCTTTCCAGAGATTCAGGGAAGCCATAGCTTTCCAAGTATGCAAATCTTTCATGTTCAAAGAACTTCCCTCAGGCACAAGAAGAGTATTTCAGTGACATGCTTTGCTCTTTTCCCTTAACGTATCTAACATGAAGGAGTTTCTCATTAGGTACACAGCTTATGCACTTACTGTAGGATCCACATTTATACATACAGAGAAATTACCCATAATTAAGATCAGATATCTATTTATTAATTAATTTGACATTCCTGTAATAATTTATTGGTAAATAAATATCTCTTAACTCATTGAATGTGGATGGCATATATTTTTGGAAAATGTTTCAAAATACATGAAAAAAATAGCAACCTGAGAAATTTAAGTTACTGTGTTTACATTTTTGAAATCACATGTTTGAAAGGTATTTATGATGGGGACAGCCTATCTATGTTTAAATAGATGTTGAAGAAATTAGAAGAATTGATAGGAAGTTTTATTTTTAATTGTTTGCTTTGTAATATATTTCTTGGGTGAGTGTAAAAAGTAGATTTCAGAAGATTTATTTATACTATCAATGCATGTTTTAAAATGCTGTTGTTTGAGTTGTAAGTAAATAATGAAAAAGGCATTTTACTTGGCATTGAATCAATCTGTTTCAGTTGTTCACCCTGGATTTCTTTCATTTAGTCATCTTCTTCTTACTGCAAAGGAGGACATTTGTTCATTACTTTGCCTAAATAATACTAACATACTAGCAGATGGTCACTTTCCAACTGGTTTGTCTTCAGAAAAGAAATTAAAATATTATAGTGCCAGAGAGAGATATTATAATGCGTCCCTGTCAAATTAACAGGTCATTCTTTTCAACTGTTTTATAACTGCAAAATGGCTCAATGTCACATAAAAGGCTAAAAGCTAGAGTAAATGGTATCATGGGAAATATGAAATAAACACAGTGTAATGATTTATAGTCTTTTCTTGAACACACTAGGAATATTTCTTTTCTAAAAAGACACAAATTATATGCTACGGTAGTATTTTGGTTGTACTGGATTCTAGTTTAATTAGTTCATATCAAAAGATGGCATTTGTTTTAAAACGTGTATACATTCTGAAAGAAGATACTTCCCCTAAAACATTTAAAAATACCTTGAATATATTTTTAAACGAATATGTTAGCCTAGCAAACAATGAAATGAAAATCAAATATGAAAATCATGTATCTTCTTCGTGCCCTTTAATGAATGATCTGTAACTCTGATAAAAAGATTAGTTTAGAGACTATTGAATTATTTTAATTCTAGGACCAGACAAAGTAGCATTGTACATTTAGAAATGCAACATATGAGTAGAATTGGATCCCTATGTGATTGGGAAATAAGCTGGAGAAACTGTAGTATGCTTAAAACACAGAGTAATTAGCGAGCAAGCTCAGGAAAAAAAAATCTAAGAATACTTAGAAGTAGTGTTTGAAGAACTAGGATCATCACAGTTTAAATTATTTGTTTTGAACTTTCTCTGTCACTGAATTGCTGTGTATCTTTGGGCAGTCACTTAGATCATTTCCCCAACTAGAACATTAGCAAGTTGGCTTAGACAGCTCTTAAGTCCTTTTTTTGAAGTGTTACAGCTATTTGGTTGGTGATCAATTAAAAAAAAGTATTTGCCTAAGTGAGCCAAGTAGATTTATGAGAAAGAAGGAAGTTATTATAATGAGTATTCTTTATAATATTATTTATTCTTCTGAAAAAATCAAGTGATAATAGAAACCAAAATATAAAATATCAGAATTCGATTTGCATTCCTTCTAATTACTAGCACTGTGAACAAAAACAGGTCGTTGAGGTCATCGTTGTGAGCCCGCTATGAGCGGCCAGCGCGGGCGCGGCCGGAGACCGTGGGGCCTGCAGTGGCCGCCCCCTCAGGAGCCACCATGTTGGTGGCTTCCGGACTGAGCGAGGAAGAAGAGGCTCTGCAGAAGAAATTCAACAAACTCAAGAAAAAGAAAAAGGCACTGCTGACTCTGAAGAAGCAAAGTAGCAGCAGCACAACCAGCCAAGGCGGTGTCAAACGCTCACTATCAGAGCAGCCTGTCGTGGACACAGCCACAGCAACAGAGCAGGCAAAGCAGCTTGTGAAGTCAGGAGCCATCAGTGCCATCAAGGCTGAGACCAAGAACTCAGGCTTCAAGCGTTCTCGAACCCTTGAGGGGAAGTTAAAGGACCCCGAGAAGGGACCAGTCCCCACTTTCCAGCCGTTCCAGAGGAGCGTATCTGCTGATGATGACCTGTGAGAGTCATCCAGACCTCCCTAGAGGAAATCTCTGTATGAAAGCCTTGTGTTTTCTAGTGATCGACTTTGAGAACTAGGGCCAGATGGAGAAGAGGCAGAGGGCCCAGGGGCTGGTGATGGTCCCCTCGAAGCTTTGACTGGGGCTCTGAAGAACGCAGTGGTGGCCACTCCTCAGCCTCCCCTCCCCGAAGCCGCAACCATGAGAGGAACCGGGACAGAGACCGAGATCCGGAGCGGGATCGAGACCGGGATCGAGATAGAGACCGAGGGCAGGACAGGGATCGGGATCGGGATCGAGATCGAGACCGGGAACGGGACAGAGATCGGGATCGGGATCGAGATCGAGACCGAGATCGAGACCGGGAACCGGACAGGGATTGGGATCCGGAGCGGCATTGAGACCGAGACCGAGAGGGTCCTTTCCGCAGGTCGGACTCATTCCTTGAACCGCGAGCCCCTAGGAAAGGGAATACTCTATGTATATGGAGAAGACTTGATGCCTGCCCTTCTCTGTGGGGCCTTCTCTCCTTTTGGAAACATCATTGACCTCTCCATGGACTCACCCAGAAACTGTGCCTTCGTCACCTATGAAAAGATGGAGTCAGCAGATCAGGCGGTTGCTGAGCTCAACGGGACCCTGGTGGAGTCTGTACAGCTCAAAGCCAACATAGCCGGGAAACAACCCATGCTGGATGCCGCTACTGGCAAGTCTGTCTGGGGCTCCCTTGCTGTCCAGAACAGCCCTAAGGGTTGCCACCGGGGCAAGAGGACCCAGATTGTCTAGAGTGATGACGTCTACAAGGAAAACCTTGTGGATGGCTTCTAGGGAACAGAGCTGGATTCCTTGTGCCTCATATGCCCCAATGCTGGTCTCAGTAAAACACTGACGTGGAAGCTTAAAAAAAAAAAAAAAAAAAGAAAAACAGGTCGTTTAAATATGTTGTATGGGCTTGGCGTGGTGGCTCACACCTGTAATCCTAGCACTTTGGGAGGCCAAGGCGGGCCAGTAACTTGAGGCCAGGAGTCCTGAGGGCCAGGAGTTTGAGACCAGCCTGGCTAATGTGGTGAAACCGTGTCTCTATTAAAATTACAAAAATTAACCGGGCGTGGTGGTACTCACCTGTAATCCCTGCTACTCAGGTGGCTGAGGCACAAGAATCACTTGAATCCAGGAGGCAGAGGTTGCAGTGAGCCAAGATCTTGTCACTGCGCTCCAATCTGGGCGACAAAGTGAGACATTATAAATAAATAAATAAATAAATAAATTGGATTTTGGATCCTCAGTAAATAAGTTGTATTTTGGATCCTCATCTGAACAATGGAAATTATAATTCTTCTGGTTATCTCACTGTATCTAAAGCAATGTCCTGCTGTGTTGCCTTTTTCAAAGAGTGATCATTTGAATATTCTTATAGGAGCCCTTACTGGAATGCTTTCTAGCATATTATTTGCCTCAGATACTCCATCTGTTTTTGGAGTTCTCAAATAGTTGGACATTTTTTTCTCTTCTTAAGGGTGAAATATGTGAGACAACCTTTTCTAATTTGTACAGAGATGAAAAATTAAGTCAGCCTTAAGTTCTTTCTTAACTGAGAGTCTTTCCCTATCTGCCTAGGCATTTGGCTGTCCCCTGCCTCTATCAGTATCTTTTTGTCCTTCCCTCTCAAATCCCTACTTTAACCAGCGAAGTGGAATATTTGTCTTAAACATTGTGGTGTTATTTCTCATCCCACCCCATTTCTTCCTATATTTGTTTGAAATGCCAGTATACTCATATTGCATAATATAGGATAAACAGGTTTGTATGCAGAAGTGTGAAATTATATATTGTTATGAATGGTAGGGGAATTGGTAGATATGGGACTCAAAATTTTTGCTAGAACTTTTTGTATATATATTTTTGGTAAGGCATTAATTCACTGAGTACTTCAAATATTGATCCCATGTTCACGTTTGAAATCGTTTAATCAAAATGCTTTTATTTTCAAGTTGTTACAAATAGTACTGAAAAAAGAAAGAAACCTGCCCTTATGGTTATCCTCTCTGTTATTTCTGCTTATGGTTATCCTCTCTGTTATTTCTGCTCATCCTGCCAGGGTAAGCTGAGATCTGCCTTCCTTCATAATATATTTTACAACTCCAGTTCTCATTAGTCTTGCTTTACTGTCATCCTACACCGCTTACAGTCTGCACCACATAATTGAATATTTACTTATATATCCTTCCTTGTATGGATTGGTGATGTTTCCATCTGTTTCTTTGCTTCCCCCGTAGACCTCAGAGTATACAAGGTGAAGACAATATTTTGTTTAATCTTTCCCCAAATCTTCTAAGAATGTTAGAACACCTAAGTGGTGCTCAGTGAATACTAGATTAATTTGTTTTTTCCTTTTCTCCATTTCCTTTCACTGAGTGTGAAACTTGCTAGAAATCACATGCCATCCCTCCTTTTTTCCTGAGTGTATCTTTTTTTTTTTTTTTTTTTTTTTTTTTTTTTCGGTTTTA